>NW_008330327.1:732077-735925 GCF_000622305.1 Nannospalax galili
TTATTTATTTATTTATTTATTTATTTATTTATTTATTGTGTGACACTCACATGGAAACTTGCACGAGCCATCAGGCTTTGCAGCAAGTCGTTTTACCCACTGAACCATTTTACCATCTCTTGAGAAATTTTTTTTATTTATTCACTTTTACTGATATTTTTGTATGTATGTCATATAGAACATCTCAAACAATCGTAATCATCTTTATACCCCCATCCCCACTGGCACCCTTCCGTAGCCCCCCTCACTGAAGCCCATATACTCTGTCATCCCTGTTACTGCCCACTGTGTTGTCAGTGCCCCCAGCCATTCTCCACTGCAAGTCTATCCACTGAGTCTAGTCAGCCTATCTGGAGTCCCTTGTTTTAGGAAGATGAGCTCTTCTTCATCTAGCAGCAATCAGTTGCCAACATTTTTTTAGATAGGATTGGGGCCTGCTGTTCATTTTCCCAGTTCTATGCTGGGTTACTGTCTGCCGGAGTTTGCATGGGACTTGTGCATGCTGGCACCTTGCCATAGACTCATATGAGCAGGTTCCCAGGAGCTTGTAGGACCGTTTCCATATGGTCATGCACTCCTCCCTGGCTCTTAGAATCTTTCTGTCCCCACTTCCATTTGGTCCCTGAGCCTTGGGTAAGTGAAGTTTAATAAAGGGGTCCTGTCCAAGGACCATTATTTAGCAGACTCTTGATATCTACACTATGGCCATTTGTGACCTTTTGTTTCCTGGCCCCCCGCTGCATGAGGAGCTTCATTATTGAGAACTGATCCTTAGTGTCCTCTTCTTTATCCCTGTTCTATGTCCTGTGTACCTTAGGTGTAGAGGTTGCATTGCAGATGTGTCCCTTAGGTCTGGGCAATTCACAATGTCTGTGTGTGATCAGTTGTGGGACTTAGTCTCTGACTGCTGCAAAGTGAGCTTCTTTGATGAGTGGTGACTGGGATATTTGTCTATAAATAGAAGGATACATATTTTGCACATAGTAAGAATCACATTAGGCTAGCAATGTGAGAGTTTCAGGGTTTTCTCTAAGTTCTATGACCACTCAGGCCATGCATATTAGGTTATGTTATAATACCACACTTGATTTTCCTCTCTTTGAGTGGGCTTTTAGTCAAATTAGGTAGCTGTTGATTGCCCCCAAGACAAACGTGCCACTACTGCACCAATGGAGTGTGCTGTGCTGGCCGGTGGTCTTGAAGCTGGTTCTGGATCATCCATTGATGTTTTCCCTTGGCACATTCATAGTGCTTTCCAAACCTATGAGAGCCGCCTTCAGGGGAAGTGGCTTCCAGGTCAGTTTCAGCTCTATTTCTCCAAATCCTGTTTCTGACATATGTTCTGTCTTCAGCAGTGGGGGCTTACCTTCAAGTTCTGGGAGGCCATCAAGGGCTATGGCAATAGCCTAAGTAATTTTGGGACTCTCTTGGACCACTCTGGCGAACAATTCAAAGGAAGGTATGTCCTGTCTGGCACTGTTTTTTGTTATGTAGCCTTTAGCTATACACATGGACTCATGTAGAGATAATGTATGTATAATTTGTCGTTAGGTTGTTGGACTAATATGGTTCCCTCTGGTTTTTAAAATAACTAGGCATTATTTATGTATCTCACTGTCTAACCCTTCCACCATGGTTTCTCCATTTAAAGTGCCCCCATTTCCCCCATTTCTCCCTTGATAATACCTTTCTCCTATGGTCCCACCTCTCTTGACGTCCTTCTTTCCCTTTATACTCAGCGTTCCTTGTATAAGCCTCCCTCCCCCTCCCATTTAAATAACTCCATTTTTATCCATATCTCCCTTAGTAACACCTGTTTCCTACTGTTCTTCTCTCTCAGGTTCTTTCTTTTCCTTTACCTCCATGGTTCCTTTTCATTATCCTGGTTCCTGTAGTTATGTCTGGTACATACTCACTTATAAGGATATGGTGCTAGGATCCACATATGAGGGAGAATTACTGTGTTTGCAGGATATGAGAAAAAATTAGATGGCCATGGAGAATCAAACCTTGTCTTTTGGACACTGTGAAGCCTGTGTTCAGGCCTTCCTGCTTTCAGAGCAAGAAGATTGTTCATGCATATCAGATAATAGTATGAGTCACATAATTAAAGAATGGCTTAACATCATCTAGAAATACCTTAATCATTAGCTTGGTATTATAAATACAAATAAATATGTATATTTATATGAATGTCTTACTGATTTATTGATACATAAACATTCAGGATTTTAATGTAACTATGCCATTTCCATGGAGCTGTATTGAAATGCCGTAGAGGTGAAGGAATTTGACCATTCTAAGCATCTACCACATTTTAGAATCTATCTGAGGTCTTTTGTATACAGTATACATTCTAAGACTTATAACACCCTGAGGAGTGGCTGTTATCATCCTCTGTGGGGGAAAGTGAAGACTGAGATCTGAGGAAAGAGTCATTTCTCAAAATTACACAGCAGAAATGATTTAAACCTGTTTTCATTTGCGTGGATCACAACTGAAAAATTACCCATTTTTAAAATCTGAATAAAATTCAGTATAACTTGGCATCATATAAACATATATGCATTTTTTTTTCAAAATCTGGCAGCCCTCATCCAGGACCATATGGCCCCACAGGCTCTGTTCTTTCTTTCTCACAAGGTCCAAATTCCAGAGAGGTCTTTTCCCATGCTCTGTTATTTAGACTACGTTTGTTGCCAGGTATGTGAGAAAACAGCTCACACATGACACTGAGGAAAGGTTATTATATGTCTGATGCTGAGGAAGGAAGAGAAATCGTTTGCTTTTCTTTTTATCTTGGTTTACGGTTGTTGTTGGGGGAGGGAGACAGCTACATGAGCCTTTAATAAAATTAACCTTTCGTTTCAATCAACTGTCATCAAATTGGGAATTTTTCTAACCCAGTAATTCCATTACATGTTTAAACTGTTCTGCAGCATTTCAAAATGCAATCTGGAATATCCAAGGAAAGGAATAGATACAATGTCTTGTCACGTTTGATGCTCTTAGACTCTAATTAAAGATACCATAGGATTAAGACTCCTAATGGCATAGTTGTCTCTCAAGAAGAGAATAGCATACTTACTCCCTACCAGCCCTCCGTACACTGAAATTCTTCAGTCCATAAGGCTTGATGACATTTCTTCATAGCCTCATGTTCTTTAAAATTATGATTTTGTATGTTAACCTGTCCTCTGGTTTCTGTGTTGATGAATAAATATATTCCTATTTCCCTGCCAAGAGCTGCATATGCATTTAGTTTTGGAAGCAGAAGAAACAATTTTTTAAAAATTACATAAACATTTTTATGAGCTTGGTATATTGAGCAACCCTTTAAGGCCAGTACCTAGGATGTTTATGCAAAAGATTATGAACTCAAAACCAGCAAAGCCTGCATGGGGGACCTCATCTAAAACAGATTCTGTAACCTTGAATAATAAGTTCAACTTTCTGAGCACAATATGAAAATTAAAAATATTGTATAAATATATAAATACATATATATAAACATAAATATGAATCAATATACTAAGGCTGAGATTGATAGATTTATAATTCAATAACAAAATTCAAATTCAAATGCCAAATTGGTCAAATATTTGCTTATAAAAAGCATATTGCTCCCCAATGCCATTTTAGGTATACAGCAGTATGTTTACTGATATTATTACCGAGAAAATCTATGATTTTCTGCTCTTCATTATTTATTGTATTCAAGCTTTTCATAACTGATTGGCTTTTTTCTTGAAACGGCCTTCACTGATTATTTTATAATAGCCATTGTTGCTAACTACACTTGTCCTGTCTCTCCTTCACTCTAATGCCAGAATGAAAGTAGAGATTCC
>NW_008330327.1:736440-746519 GCF_000622305.1 Nannospalax galili
GTCACTCCTTCTCTAATGCCAGAATGAAAGTAGAGATTCCAACTGTGTTTAAATTCTAATTGTTGCTTTAGATAAATTTTGTCTTTTCTCTGTATTTTACTGCTCTTATTACCTTTGATATTATATAATTTTGTTCTAATATATTTATTGGTTTACACACATATATATATGCAATTTTAACTTAAATTTTATAAAATAAATGTTACTTTTAATCTGCATACTAATATGGAACTATTGAAACATGTAGAAGTCAGACTATTCTGACCTCAAATGGACCCAAATTCAGAAACCATGTCATTCTGTGTTGCTGCCAAAATTCTGTGAAAGCGATCGTACAGAAGCAGATACAGCGTGATCATTAAAGAGAAGAAGAAGCCATTAGTCATCTCCTCTGGACTGTCAAACAAACCTCAGAGAGGAATCCAGTTTCAGTAGCAGTAGTTCAGGAAGGCATGGCACTAGTTCAAATGGTCTTGGGCACATTTGGAGACTGTATTGAAGTAAGAGACTGTAGATGTGCCAGAGAGATCCGTGGAACAAATGGTATGGAGGCTACTGCCTGCTGGAAAGACCACAGGACAGATGAAAGTGTCACTCAGAACACCTGCCCCTCTGTCCGTCCTGAATCACAGTGGAAGGACTGGAGATTAGACAGCCTGGACCGTGATTTGGGGTGTGTAACCTTTCCTGCTCCTTGTGTTTGGGAAGAATGGTCCGTGTTGCACACAATTTTAAGTGAAATCTTGCTTGCGGTTCTGGTAAAGCTTCCCAGTGGTCGAGGAAGAAGCTTCGAGGGATAAAGACGAAGCTGAGAATGTAAACAAGCTCCACATTCTGGAGAAGGTGAAGGGGAAAGTGAGGGGTTCACAGAACAGCTGAGTTTGCTCACACTTTTGTGAAGAGATGAAAAATCACACCCTGGTTATAGGTTTTGTAAAAAGGAGATGTATGGAGAAGTTAAATGCCCTATGTGGGAATGCAGAATTTACTATGATGAGATTAGGACAACACGACATCTCAGTACAGTGCCTCCTTCAGCTTGGGGCACTGTGGCAAAATACCATAGACTAGGTGACTTAAATAACGGTCATTTACTCTCCCAGAGTTCTGGAGGATGGAAGTCTACAGTCAAGGTGCCTTCACAGTCAGGCGCTGGGGAGGACACTCCTCCAGGGTTGCATAGGGCTGATTCCTCCCTGTGCTTGCACAACCACTCTTTGAGGAGTGCTCATCGAGAGAGTGAGCCAGTTCTCTTCTTATTAGGGCCCTAGTCTACTCTCAAGTCCTCATCTGAATCTAACTGCCTCCCCAAAGCTCCACTTCCTAATACCTTAGAGATTAAGGCTGCAGTGCATGAATTCCTGGAGGACAAATCATTGCGCCCATAACATTCACTAAATTGTCATGCTCTTACTGTCAGGGAAGTCTAATTCTGGTTCCTTACTGAACCATAATAATAAAAGCTGTGCTCTTAGTTATTTTTATGAGCTGTAAAGAAGAACGAGGATCTTATGTAAGTTCTGTCTTTCCAAGACAGGAAGAAAGAGATGCTTGGAAGAGACAAATTACAGAGTGTAGAGTGGAGGAAAAGGAAAGGAAGGAGGAAGGAGGAGGAAGGAAGAAAGGAGGAAGGAAGGAGGAAAGAGGAGGAAGGAAGGGAGGAAGGAAGGAAGGAAGGAAGGAAGGAAGGAAGGAAGGAAGGAAGGAAGGAAGGAAGGGGGAAGAAGAGGAGGAGGAAGGAAGGAAGAAAGGAGGAAGGGAGGAGGAAGGAAGGAAGGGAGGAGGAAGGAAGGAAGGGAGGAGGAGGAAGGAAGGAAGGAGGAAGGAAGGGGAGAAGGAGGGAGGAAGGAGGAGGAAGGAAGGAAGGAGGAAGGAAGGAAGAAGGAAAGAAGGAGGAAGGAAGGAAATCAGACTCCATTAATTACCTGAATTATCAGAAATATAGCAAAGAAGGTTTTTCAGATGAGGGGACTTGTGTTATTTTGATACTGGTACTTTGAGTCACACTGCTTCCAGGGTTTCCTGAATCATAGCAAAGAAGGAAGTTGTGAGTATTCAGTCAGAGAGAGAGAGTCTGGATCTCATTTTTCAGGCATCTTTGTAAGGCACCATGGCTGTCACAGTCCTATACTTGTTGAAATGAAAATAATAAGGGGCCTGGGTACCAAAAGAGGCAAATCTAGACAAGAGACTGGCACAGAAATTTTGATTTTGTGTTTGAGTTAAATGCAGGAGATCATGTGCATTAGATAATAGCTCCTAGGAGATTAGGATTGGAAGTTACCTTAGGGATGTATGTTGAAAGTGAGGCTGTATTTAGTAGCCATTTTTTTTTTATGTTTTAATATCTGAGGTTGTAGAGAGTCAGGTCCTTCCCAGACTAGCAAGTTTTGGAGATGGCAAAGGACTCTAATTGCCAGCAAATATGCCCTTCATATGAAAACCAAGCAATCCACAGCCTACATCTCCAGTCACCTCTACTGAGATATTACACTCAAGGCACTAATTGCTCTATGACCAAGTGTCAGACACCTAGAATTAGAACTTTACCAATGGCCTGTGTTTATTAAAACTGGTCTGTCATACTGCCTGCTCTACTCCTCCTCTCAGAAAGCAAAATAAAGACTCTTGTCATCCCTTTTCCCTGGATTCCTTTGTCTTCTGAGATTCTCATTTCCCATGTGGCTGTCAGCAATGAAGCTGAGACTTTTAATCTTGAGGTATGTAACAACTGATCCATTCATTGGCAACCATCTTGACTCACCTGAACCTCGGTTCTTCAAAGCTGATTAACAACAAACCTCAGAGGCCAATACCCAGAAAATGGAACAAGACAGTTGTGTCAATAGGCAAACGTGCAATGGACATTTTCCACCTGGCAGTATCATCTTCCATCTGTTCGTTGAAAACATCTGAAAGAAGAGTGAAGACAGAGGAGACGCCTTAGGATGGGAAAAACTGTTGTCCCTCAGACTGACACATATTCAATAAAATAAATTAAAAATCAACAAACTAGTAAATTATTTTAAAAGGTACCTAAGACCAGGAGTAATTCAACTGGATTTACTTGAAAATGTTTGTTTTCTCCGATGAAAACTAAGCTCTACCCTTGTCAAATAACACAGAATTTTTAAAAATTTAAATTAAATAATTTGTGGTCGTTGGGACTTATTCATAATTGTGAGATAGGACATACTCTCTAATCATAATCAGGACCATTTAGCTCCTTTTCCAAGCAGTGCTGCACATTGAAATCAGGGCTTCACACAGCTAGGCCATCACTCTACCACTGAGCTACACCCCTATACCCCTCTTTTTTTAATTTTGTTGTTTTTATTTTATGTGTATGTGTGTATTGCCTGCCTGTAGGTAAGTGCACCCGTATTGTACAGTGCCCACGGAGGTCAAAAGAGGCTGTTGGATCCCCTGGGACTGGAGTTATGGACAGTTGTTAGTCTGCCATGTGGGTGCTGGGATTTGAGCCCAGGACTTCTGCAAGAACAACCAGTGTTCTTAACTGTTGAGCCATCTCTCCAGCTCTCAAAATCCATTTTTCCAAATATTCATTTAGTGCCCATGTACTCTGCATATTAAACATGCTTATGTTAACAATATTTATAAGAAATTCCCCCATGCTATTATATAGTCTGGCTATTAATTGTGTAATTTCCTAAGCCAACTCCCTTGTTTTTGGAGATTTTGGTTCTATAAGCTTCTATTTTATGTAGCACTGTGATGGTTTCAAGTACAAAGGATGGTGTGCATCATTATCATTTCTAAATCGCACTATTCCATTCTTGAGACCTGCTGATCTATTGCACATTTTAATGAATTTTTTTGTACAGGTTACTAAATTTTTGTCAGCTATACCAATTTAAACACTTACTACAATTTGTAAGAATATTTATTTTTTCTTTATCTCCAAAACATTAAATGTTTAATATTTTTGTAACTTCACAATAGGAAAATATGGTATTTAAAAAATTTTAGCAATAAATTAAAACATATTTCTTCATATATCCACTAAGTTTTTATTTTAATTGCCTATGCAAATATTTTTTACTTTTCTTAGGGTATTTGCCTCTTTCCTACTCATTTCTAAATGTTATCTCTGTAGTAGAATTATGGACCTTGTTTATCACATGGACGTATCTTGTAACTTTTCTGTCTTAATATCACCTTCAAATTTTGTTCTTAGAGGTCCTATATATGAAATACTGAGATGGATTTATTATCACACTTAACTTTGAATCACAATTATTCATAGAACATGGAGTCTGTGCCCTACCGGCAGGGAGCCAGGAGGACTGTAGTCAGCTGAGCGGCAGGTCTAAACAAAAGTGCTCACTCAGACTGCCTAATGAAAGTGTCCATTCTCAAGCCCTACAACTTTCTCTTGGACTTCAGGGACAGTTTTTCTCCCTAAAATGTCCAGCTTTCTTGTTCTTGAGAAAACAGAAACTATAATTCCCAATATCTAGTGTCATGTAGTTTTTTGGAGAATCTCATTTAATTCTGATGATGCCCATTTTATCTCACTAAGAAATGAGCTTAATGACTTTCTCAGCCCCATCTAAGTAGTGAGTGGGACGGCATGACAACTGTCCAACACATGCAGCTTTCTCCTTACCTTGACTTCCTTTCTTTTGTTAAAGTATTACATTCCTAATGACCAAAGATTTTAAGTAATTCAAAAGGTATTTCTCTAGATCAGCAAAAGTGATTGGGAACTGGAATCATCAATTCCAGTATGCATGAAATGTGAAAGTTGGTGTAGATTGAGTCCATATTAACTGGCCATGCTATTGTCAAGTGTATTCTTGATTTTAAAACTACGGTCATCTCTCAAATCTCACCAGAAAAGTTTATTGCAGTAGAGAGGATTATAGAGAAATCCACAACTGGTCAATGTGCAGAAAATAAGAGACCATGGTGTGCTCAGCCCTAAATGGGACACCTAGCTCCTACCATCTCCTCCCAAGGCTTACAGATCATTGCAAAAGGGGAGAGAGGGTTGTAAGAGCCAGAGGTGGTGACACTGCAATTGCACACATGAACTCACAGACTTGTGACAGTACGCAAATGACCTGCTCAGACTCAAGCCAGACAAAATCCCAGCATGGATGAGGGAGGTGGGCAAGAAACCCCAGTCCCAGTTGAGGAACTGTTGGCCATTGGTAGCTGCTGGGAGAGAGAGCTACAAATGGCCAATAGTTTTCCTTAAGGCTGTCATTCTGGGTAGGTTGACCAGCCTTCAGGGGATGGATCCACACCCAAGAGAATTTGGGGAACACAAATTAGACTTAATAGGCCTTAAAAATGGCGATAGTAGCCAGGCATGGTGGCCCACACCTTTAATCACAGCACTTGGGAGGAAGAAGCAGGTGGATCTCTGTGAGTTCAAAGCCTGCGTGGTCTGCATAGTGAGTTCTAGGTCAGCTGGAGCTACATGGAGACACTGTCTCAAAAAGATTTTTAAAAATGGTTATTAAAGTGGACATAAAGTTGCAGGGTATGGTAAGGCAGCAATGGAGATTGGGACAGGAAGTCTAAATATAATCAAAATACATTGTATGAAATTATCAAAGAATCAATAAAAGTACACACTCAGGACTTTCCTCAATGTTAAAATACATGCATCCTCAAGCTCTTTATGTGAAATTATGAAGTATTTGCACATATCTTAACCACATAGTCTGATGTACTTTGAATCAGCTCTAGATTGCCCGTAAAACCTAATACAATACAAATACTACATAAACAGCTGTTAGATTATATTCCTCAGGAAATGATGAGAAAAATATGTAATATACATGTTTATTAGAGACCTAGTTTTATTTTCTGAATATTTTTGAGCCATAGGTGGTTGAATTCATAGACACTGAGGGCCCATATTGAGGACCAAATGTTAATTGAAACAGGCAAAAATTGGGTGACCTCCTTACTCACTCTAGAACACAAATGGAAAGAGTTGAGGTTTATGATTCTTCCTAATCTTGTGACAACAAGCAGGAAGTCATTGGCTTAGCCATGTGAGCCAACCAGACCAGGCCCGGGAGCAGCAGGAAGCAATCAAGATAGTAGTTAATGCTTACCTTACCCCTGACTGAACTCAGTTCCTCTCAACTCTTAATGCTACCTTTTTCCTGCATAACACTTACCGCCTCTCACAAATTATATATTTATTTGCCTAGTTGTTAATAATCTATGCCCAACCATTGGAATAAGTCCTATGACAATTTTGAAGCATCCGTTTTAATCATCAAAGTATCGTCAGTCCCTAAAGAAATGCCTGTGGGCACGGTGAGCATCATACATATTTAGAACAGCAGTATACTGACTTTAGAAAACAAGTGCTGTTTTGAACACACACAGTGTATTTATCATACAGGATGAGATTCCTTTTGAAGAACTGAGACCACACGACACTGATTTCTAGAAGAAATATGCTTGTTTCTCTCTTCTATAAAAGATGAGTCAAGCAAGTTCGGGCTTCCAAATAACCCAATTCCATAGAATTTTTAGATATATAAATTCTGTCTTGTTGCTGCATTATTATGAGATCTGTTATCTCCAAGCTTCCACTGACTCAAAATAACTACTTTAACTCCAGCAATTGTGTTGCTCCCTGGCACGGAGCAGGGAAAGGAGATGAGAAGCTAAGGGAAAGGATTCATAAGGACTGTCTCCTAATGAAGGCCCAAGCTGCCCCAAGAAAATTCTGTTTATATTCCATTGACCAAAGCTAAGTAGTATCACCTCACCCTGTTGAAGTTAAGCAGATAAATGTAGACTTTAAGCCAGGCTTGGTGATGCATGCCTGCAACTCCAGCTACTTGGAACACTGAGTTCAGAAGGAGTACAAGTTCAAGACCATCTCAGACAAATGACACTCTGCCTCAAAATAAAAAGAAGGCCAGAGATATATTTTATTGTTAGAATGCTTTGCCTACTGTGTACAAAGCCCTGGGTTCAGTCTCTACATGGTCATATAACCAAGTAAAAACCAGATACTCAACAACCACATAAAAAAAGAACACGGATAAAGAAGACAACTAATATTTTCTTCAAAGCAAAGAATGGAGTGGAGTGTTTTTCTGTGCAAAATAATCCTGGGGCTGGCTGATTCCAATGATGCTACACAACTCTTTTGGAGTTGCTTTCAGAACCTATATCACATTTTGATGCACAGTGTCAGAGGAACCAAATGTTCAGTCTTTTTATCTATCTATCTATCTGTCTATCTATCTATCATCTATCTATCTGTCTATCTGTCTATCTGTCTGTCTATCTGTCTATCTGTCTTTGTGTGCAAGAGTGTTTGGCTTGAAAA
The DNA here is from genome assembly GCF_000622305.1 of Nannospalax galili. Lineage (NCBI taxonomy): Eukaryota > Metazoa > Chordata > Mammalia > Rodentia > Spalacidae > Nannospalax > Nannospalax galili. The sequence goes on from NW_008330327.1 coordinate 743,774, forward strand.
TATGTAAGTTCAATGCCCACAGAGGTCAGAATACAGCGCCCCATATTGTTAACAGCCATGTGAGTACTAGGAACTGAACCCATGTCCTTTGCAAGACTAGCCAGTGCTTTAACCACTAAGCAATCTCTCCAACCCCCCAAATGTTCCATCTTAAACAGTGTATTTGATTTTTGAGATATTAAGACGTCATTTTCATAGGGCATGGTAGCACATGTCTTTAATTTCAGCATTTTGGGGACAGAGGCAAGTAGATCTCTGCGAGATGAAGGAATGTGGAGTGTGTATATAGTGAGTTCCAAGCCAGCTGGGGTTAGAAAGGCCCTATCCTAAAAAGAAAAATTCAGGTAAAATTTCAAAATTAGGAAGTGAACTAAAGTTCCCAATGTTATTTGAAGTCCAAAAGTTAGGCACATGTTCAGACTTAAGACTTTGTCTCTGAAAACATTCAAGCTGCCTTTACATTCTGTATGACTAGGTGACTATTTGCTCCCCATATCAATATCACCCTGGCATGCCCTTAAGTAAGACTGGACACTCACTTATGCGGATGATGTTTGACCTGTGTGATAGTCTTCCTTGAAACCCAGTGCTCAAGAAGATTCACTCAGTGTCCTCACTGCAACTTTCAGACATGGACCTGCTACAATATTCTCTGATAACAAAGAGCACATTAAAAAAAAAATCACACTCAATATTGTTTTCCAGAATAGAGAGACACCCATTTGCAAAATTTGCATAAAGCTATACCAAACTCAGGATTTTATAGTATAAAATTCCTTGAGGCTGATTTCAAAATGCTGTGTGACATTGTGCTTCGAATTAGCTGAATGATATCACCCTCTGGAGGCAAATGTTCATTATGTGATACATTAAATCTGATCCCTAAAAACCATTTAAAATTGGGAAAAATAACAAGTATTGATTTGAAGGAATTTTCTAGAATTTTATACAAGTATTTTCTTGCTTTAATATGTTTATTGATTGCTCCTAACAGGGGAGGGCGTTTTTGTTTGAATGTTTTGTGTATTTTTGTGTCTTCTTTGAAACGCAGCTACACTGTGTACACCGTGACCTTTCCTATAAGGGGTGTTCTTGCCTGTGTGGCCTTGTAACATCCCACTGTACTGTTATCCTGTTTGCCCCTTGGTTTCCATTAGGTTCAAAACTATAACTAATAATTTCTATTTTCAACACTCTTCCTGGAACTCAGCAGACCGTGAGTGATTTTGATTGCTTTGGAAACGCCTACTTAATTTCCAGAGAAGCATGTGTATTTACTTCAACACGCTCTTTGAACCAAATTTCACTGCAAGTTTTTTGGTATGTATTATAATGAATTGTCCTGGTATCTGAATTTCCTAACCGTGGAATATGCTTAGAGAAGAAAAGTGAAAATGAAAGTGGATTAAGAAAAAGAGAAGGGAGACATCGTGGTATAGACAGCACTTGTTTCTAAGTGTAGCAACCGAATCTTAAATGTGATTTTTCAGACTCAGTATAGTTTTCTTATTTGAATCAATATGACCATGAAGAAGGCAAGCTGTGATGAAAATATATGACAATAATGAGAGGAACAGTAGTCGTCTAGAAATCTAGTGAGCAACAGCATGCTAACATGCTAGAAGGAAAACTATGTGCACTTTATATGATCCTACAACCTAAAGTGACAGAATTCAAAATCCAGACTTGATGACCATCTTTGGTAAACTAAAAACAGATGCTTTTAAATAATAATAGTTATTATTGTATGCATACGTATATCATACCAAAAGTTACCACCAAACCCTTCATAGTAAACCCCTGAAGGAGGCATCATACAGAATGATAGTAGATGCTGATCCCGCCATTATGTTCATCCATTTGAACATTGTTCTGGAAATAGTGGCAAAAGTATATCTACATCAGGAAGAGGTATGACAGGAACACTAAATGGAAGGAGAAAAATATTATTTCTAGATATGAAAAATTTGTATGTGGAAGAGCGAGTGTAAAATAACAGAAAAATCAATAAGCTATACTACCTTACTGTAGAGTACCATGAAAGGGTAAACATGTTTAGAATAACACTCAGGGTCAGTTATACTACATATGACTAAAAGTTTTGCCTAATCTAGAAATAGCTGTCAAGATGCATAGGCACAAATCTTCATATAACTTGGGAAATTATTAGACCAGCTGGGGACTGTTCTCTGAAAGTGAGCTAACTTCAGAACCTGCTGGCATTCCAGAGAGCCCAAGTGGAGGAAGAAGTAATTAAACCATCGTATGGAACAATGTAGCATGAATTCAGACTCACTAGGTCACTAGTGGAAAACTAAGACATTCTTTGGGAATGAATGGATACCAGTGATCAAAATGAGAGACCATAGTTGACTCAAAGGTCCCAGAAACCCCCACTGGGCCTGAATGCTTTCTCAGCAGAAGCAGTCCATTCTCTCCAGTCTATTAGAGAACGTTTTCTGCTGTGCTTGGAGCCCCTGCTAAGAAGCTGTGTAAGCCAGACGCTTGTCATAGTCAGCAAATTCTCTTTTTGCTTTAGTATCAGTATTGTGAATTTTCCCATAAACCAGTAATTGTAGCCAGATCTCAAGTGTCTCAGGGCGACAAACATCAATTGTATCTTTAAAAAAATTATTTTATTGAAATATTTGTGATTTTCATGAAATGTAATTTGATGGCATTTAGATCCACTCCCACATCCCTACTTCCCTCCTCTGTCCCTCACCCAATTCATTATATTCCATTA
>NW_008330327.1:746580-759166 GCF_000622305.1 Nannospalax galili
TATAGAGTCTGACTTGCATTTCCACATGTCCCTCAGGATGGGTCCATCCATTGGAGCCTGGTAAACCTACCAAAGTCTTGTCCTTGTAAGAACTGTTTCTCTGCCTCTCAGCAGCCATCACTTGCCCAAACTTCCTTAGCTCGGGCTGGGATTTCGTGCCCATTTCTCCATCCCTATGCTGGGCTGGGATTTTTCACTGATTTGAGCTGGCATGGGACTTGTGCATGCTGCCACCACTGCTGTTAGTTCATATGAGTAAGTAACCAGCTGTCTGGAAAATTCTGTTTCCTTGTGGTCATCCACCACCTCTGGCTTGTTCAGTATTTCTGCTCCCTGTTCCACAATGATCCCTGACCATTGGAAGACAAGTTTGAAATAGGTGTCCTATTAAGAGAGGAGCATTCTGCAGTCTCTTCTTCTCTGTACACTGGCCACGTGTGGGATTCTGTTACTACCATCTGCTGCATAAGGAAACCTCCCAGTGAGAGTTGAGACATACATTCGTCATAAGCGCAGTGGTTGCACTAAAGATGTATCGCTTAGGGCTAAGCATCTCATAGACTCTCCTTCTCTGTGTTGATCAGTTGTGGAAGGAACTCTGTATTTGTCTGCATCTGTTGCAAAAAGAAGTTTCTTTGATGAGTGGTGAGAGTTACACTTGTCTGTAAAAAAAAGGGGGATGCATATTTAGAATACAGTAAGAAATTACATTGGTCTAGAGATGTGGCAAAAGGAAGTTCTTCACTAGAATCCATGACCTTTCCAGCCATGTGTATTTGGCTATGTTTACAATACCACATAAAAATTCCCTCCCATTGAGTGGGCCTGAATTTCAATTAGACAGCTGTTAAAAGTGCCACTGTTGCATCCATACCAATAGTTTTCTTGGCCAGTCATTGTTAATTATTAGGTCTTACAGCTGAGTAGGACCATTGATTGCTTTTTTCCCTTGGCAGCGTGCATAGTAGAGTCTGATACCGTGAGAACTAGTCTTCAGAGAAGAAGCTTCCAGGTCAGTTACAGCCTGATTGTTCCAGGTCCTGTGTCCAAAAGTATGTCCTATCTTCAGCAATAGGGTCTTACCTTCTAGTTCTGAGAGGTAATCAAGGGCTATAGCAATAGCCAGCGTTATTTTGGAAGTCTTTTGACTACTATGACTTACAACTCAAAGGGGGGTTTCTCCTGTCTGGCATTGCTTATTTTATTATATAGCCTTCATCTTTGAATTAATATAATTCCTCTGATTTTTCAAACCATCTAAGCAGTATTTATCACTCCTCTCACTCCCCCTGTATGATCCTCCCTACTTCCTCCCCAGTTGAAGTACCTCTCCTTTCTCCCTTGATAAATCCTGTCTTCTATTATCACATTCTTTTGAGCTCTTTGTTCTCCCACACCCTAAAAGTTCTTTTCCTTTTCCTGGCTCCTACGATTACATTAAAGTATATAATTATACCTAAGGATTTGGGGCTAAGATCCACAAATTTTCATTACCCATTCCTCAGTTGAGGGGCATTTAGGTTGTTTCCATCTCTTAGCTATTGTGAAAAGAGCAGCAACAAACATGGCTGTGAAAGTATCTCGGTAGTATGATGAGTCCTTTGAGTATACACCAAGGAGTGGTATAACCAGATCATATGGTATATTTGTTTTTAGTTTTTTAATAGTTCCCTATACTAATTTGCAAAGTGGTTGCATCACTTAGCAATTCCATTAACAGTGAATGAGGGTTCCCTTCCCCCACATCCACACCGACATTTGGGTCATTTGTTCTCTTGATCTTAGCCATTCTGACTGCTGTGAGATGATACACTTCAAAAAATTATTTATTTATTATTTTTATTTTATATGTATGAGTATATTGCCTACATGTATGTAAGTGCCTCCATGTTTTTCAGTACCTACAGAGATCAGAAGAGGGTGTTGGATCCCCTGGAACTGGAGTTACGCATGGTTGTTAGCTGCCATGTGGATTCTGGGAGCCAAACCTGGGTTCCCTGCAAGAGTAGTCAGTGCTCTTAACCACTGAATGTCCATCTAGCCCTGAGATGATATTTTAAAGGTTTTGATTCACATTTCCATGATTACTAAATATGTTGAACACTTTTAAGGTATTTCTTAGCCATTTTTATTTCTTCTTTTGAGAGTTCTCTGTCAGATCCATAGCCCAACTTTTGACTGGGTCATTTGTTTCCTTGCTTCTTTGTTTTTTGAGTTCTTTGTATAGTAAACCTGTCAGAGGTATAGCCGGCGAGGATTTTCTCCCACTGTGTGGGCTTCCTCTTCACTGAAGTGGTCGTTTCCTTTGCTGTACAGAAGCTTTTTAGTTTCATGAGGTCCCATTTGTCTATTTTTTACCTTAATTCCTGTGTGACTACTGTCTGATTTAGAAAGTTCTTTCCTGCACCCATATCTTTTAGGGAACTGTCTGTGTTTTCTTTTCTTCCAATGGATTCAGTGTTTCTGGCTTCACACTGAAGTCTTTGATCCATTTGGAGTTGCTTGTGCTGGGTGGGAGTTACAGTTCTAATGTCATTCTTCTGTAGGTAGAGATCTAGTTTTTCCAGCATCATCTGTTGGAGGTGCTGCCTTTCCTCCAGTGTCTTGGCACATTTATCAGCTATCGGATCACTGTAATTGTGTGCACTCATGTTTCAGTTTTCTGTTTTGTTCCATTGATCTTCATGTCTGTTTTGTGCCAATGCCATGCAAGTTTTACGACTGCAGTTCTGTGATATAGATTGAGGTCTGGCATATTAACCCCCTTGGTGTTACTCTTTGTGGTCTGAATTACTTTGACTATCCACAGTACCAATGTTATCTTAAGAGAAACAGTTTACTAGTAAACGAATTTTAAAATTTCAGAAATTTTTCTTGGCAAAAATATAGGGAAACACAATAGAATATAAAACCACAAAAGTTCTGAAACACATACTAAAAAATTTAGCATCAGATAGATTTATCTATATATATGAAGCAGCTTGCAACTTGGGATTCATCATACCAGCTTGAGTGGCAGTATTGTTAAGTTTACTGGTAACTGTATTCACCATGATCCATGTGAAATGAAGCTGACAGAAGAGCAGTCCTTAAAACATCACAGCAGAAGACGGTTCTAGATGACTGTGTGCCACAAGTCTACTCCCAATAGGTGTCCATTTCCCATGGACTCCCAAATGGGTTTTCAGAATCTCACGTCACCATGATAAATATGCTAATGAGGAAGTCACTACAGTGTTTCAGAGACATAAAGTGATTGGCAGTGCTGACTGGATAAGTAAGTGAGGTCACTGCAGCACGGATGATGGAATCCCACCGTTATGCAGTGTGGCTGTCACAGCAGCTGCAGAGGCAAAATGGTTCTCAGATGGTCTTATCTTGAGGTCTTGAGATCATTGTTGGTGGCTAATTGAGCACAGGATTTTCTGAGCCACAAAGACCCACTTTGTGCCATCTAGTGAGCAGAGGACTGACTTGAGCCACAGTAATAATCCTTGTGGCCCGAGAGGACCAGTCATACAGGAATTCTTGGATTTAGAATTCAATAGTGTGGATAATAGATTTGAAGAAAGGTAAAAGTAGATGCTAGGGTTCAGGTGTAAGAGTACGACAGCAGAAGTCTGTACACTTTCAGGAAAAAATCCAAAAGCAGCATCAGTAGTATATTCTGTAATGTTTCCTGTGCCCTTCACAAAAAAAAAAGAGTAAGTACATCCTGGAGTAAAAGAAATGTTCAGACTGTATGGATAGTTAGCTAACTCAAAATGAAAACATCAGTCAGACAGACTTTGCAAATCGAGTGACAAGTGGGACTTAGATTAGCAACCTAATCTCATAGCGTGAACAATATTTCAATGTGTCTATCCGATAGTGGCAGTTCTCTAACTATAATACATTACAAAAGCAGGCATTGTGTACAGGCAGAAGCTGTGATTTCGTGTGCGTTTGTGTGTGTGTGAAGGGCAATAGCCACATGGTACACGTACTTGTGCTATGTGTGCTTATCTGTTTAACTATCTCAATAGTCTATGTAATAGAACTTATTAATTACCCAACTTACGAATCTGAGACTAAGAGGTAGAGTGGATGAGTAACTTGTTCAAGACCATGCACCTAAATCATGGAAGAGATAGAAATGGGATTTGAACTCAGGCAGACAGGTTACAATACGTGTATCTTAACCATTGTATTAAACAACAGAATAAACTCATCCTACCTACCCACTTAACACATGTATACACACATACACACATACTAAGAGAATATACAAAAGACAGATGTCATTGGGTACTTTATTTATCATTTGTTTTTGAGAATTTCATACATGAGTATTATATTTGCATAATTTCTACCCTTCCCAGTCCCCTATAACTCCTCCCATGTCCTCCCCCAACACTGAGTACTTTTGAGAAGGGTGATGGTATAAGAGATGAAGAAAAAGTTCAAGCTTTTTAAGTTATAGGTGCCATTATTCCTAAATTTTTCTAGGATGGAGATACTTTATTTCTGCTTAAGGTGAACAGAGGTAAAGTTTAAATTGTATGTAAAGGCTTTGAGTTTGCTTTGAAAAGTGGAAAGACATTTTCAAGATTGATACACAGAGATGGTTCCAGAGGAGGAATACTACTCAGCTGGAAAGGAAAGCCTTTCTTGTAGGCAGTCTAATGGTTTTGTATCTGGTCCTAAAAGTGATGGGAAATCACTTAGAGGTTTAAGCATGGGAGTAACATGATCAGAGCAATGTTTTCAAAATGATCACTGGGTCAATAGTGTGGATAATAGATTTGGAGAAAGATAAAAGTCGATGATGGGGTTCACTTATAAGAATATAACAGCAGTAGATAACAGTACACGATGGTGACTGAGAGTGAGCCAGCAGTAGAGAAAAAAGTGGGTGGAACCCACAGCTACCAGGTAGGCATTGAGTGGGATGATTGACAAGTGGTGAGAGACAGTGATTGCACTGATTCCCTGTACTTGGCTTGTAGAGCCCATCTATAATGTGTCATTTACTATTAAAAAGAAAGAAATTAGGGAAGACATGTTTAGTTTAGTGCTGTTTCAGAGGCGGCAGTTAGAAAACCTAGTGAAGATATTGAGCAGAAATTGTTTGCTTGGTTTTGGAGCTCATGGTAAAGAACTCTTTTGGACATAATTCGGCCATTATGGGAAAGGACAGAAACACCCAGAAATTAGGCTGTGAGTAGAAAGACTGAGACAGACAGCTCTCAGAAAGGACTCAAAAAGTAACTATGAAAGAAACAAAGGAAATGAAAGAAGAATGAATGAATGAATGAATGAATGAATGAATGAATGAACAAAGTGCTACAAGAACAAGAACATTTACTATGAAAAAGGAAGATATGCTTTCTTAAAGAAAAGATAGTGCACTCATTACAATGATGCCGAGAAACAAATTTCATTAACGTGCATTGATAATCAAGTTTATTTCAAAACAATTGCGTCCCTAAAAAATGTAATTTCTTACTGTATGCTAAATATGTATCCTTATAGTTACAGACGAGTGTACCAGTCACCACTCATCAAAGAAAATTGTTTTTGTAACAGATGGAGACTATGATGGAATTCTACAGCTGGTCACACACAGAGAATAAATGTATGTGAAGCACTCAGCCTAAACTGACACATTTAACAATGGAACTTCTACACTTAAGGCTCATGGAACATAATGGAATAGGGGGTAGAGAGAATACTAATGATCTCTCAAAGTTCCTCATGTTACAAGGGCAATGAACACAGGAGGTAACACCTGATCAAAAGTTAGAGAATAAGAGACCACAGAATGTATGTCTCTGCATACAACTCACTCACCCAGCACTCAGGGATCATTGCAGAAGAGGGGGCAAAAAGTTCATCAGAGCTGGGGGTGGTGCATGACCATAGGGAAACAGAATTCTCCAGGCTTCTGGGAACTTGCTCATATGAACTTACAGTAATGGTGACAGCATGCACAAGATCCATGCAAACTCAAGCAGGCAAAAACCCTGCATAGAAGGGAGCGGGGCCTAATCTTAGCCAAAAAACTATTGATAAGTAGTTGATCACTGTTAGGTGAGGGAGGGTTGATCTTTAAGGGACTGATCTGGCTCCAGTGAATGAACTGACACCCAAGGACATCTGGGTGTGCAAACTTTATTTGATTGGCCTTACCATAAATGACATAATGCATGAAGTCCTGTGGGCAGGCTATGGGGGAGTGTAGATTGGGGGTTTAAATATGATTGAGATCTATTGTATGAAATGCACACAAAGTTTAAAAATATAGATGGATTTAAAAAGAAGAATTGTGCGATTAGTAGAGATCTGATCTAAAATCTAGTACTTAGCTGGATATGGTTTGCATGCCCCAAATCCTAGCACTCAAAAGGCTGAGGTAAGAGGGGGTAGTAAGTTCACAATCAACCTGGGTTACTTAGTGAGTTCAAAGTTAGCCTGAGTCATAAAGTAAGAATCTATCTCAAGAAAAACAACAACAATCTAAGTAAGGTGTAATGCCATGCATGGGTAATCCAAGCACTTAGGAGACAGAAGCAGGAGGATCAATGTGAGTATGAGGCCAGCCTGATACTGATGATAAACTCTAGGATAGTCAAGGCTACATAGTGAGACCCAGTTTTTTGTTTTGCTTTATTTTTTAAAAAGCCAGGAGCAGGGCAAAGCCATGACTCCATAGGTAGAGGTGCCTACCACCAAGTCAAGTCTGACTCCCTGAGTCCCATCCCTGGGAATCGTACGGAGGAGGGAGAATTCAGACACACTCAAGTTTTCCTACAGCCTCAACATATGTGTCCACACATATATCCACACAAAAATAAATAAATAAGCTTTAACTGCTAAGTAGAAACTGGGCAGAGGGCGAAGGAACTAGGGAACCAGGGTACCAGGCCAGAGAGGTAAGTTCTACAAAGGAATGGAAACAAAGGGAAGATTACTATGTTCAGCAGGGGACGAATGGCTGCAGCCACAAGGAAGGGTGAGCCAGGAGGTCCTGCTTAGTGCTGGGCAGAAGCATGTCATTGACAACCCCAGGGCTAGCCAAGTGAAATAGAGCAGTCATAGTCCTGAACTGGGGGGAGCCATAACTGACAAAGGGCTTGATGGGCAAGTATATGACTGAGATCCTTGGGGAAAAGTAAAGTGAAGAGCTCAGGAAGGTTTGACTCAACAAAGCTGCTTCGGTAATGCAAACAAGCTGACTGAAGACCCAGTGCTCAGTAGATCCGCCAATATGGTGATGAGAGGAGAAAAGCCCTGCCCAGCACTCTTACCACCCAGACCCTGGGAATTATGAGGGGGAAGTAATTTCTCTGTGCTCTGCAGAGATTCAGGCAACTGCCAACACAGCCTTAACCCACTTCTATCAAGCACTGCAAGCCTTGATTTAACCAGTACCCATCCTCAAGGGTGGTCGTTTCTGCCAGATTCCTGAACCCCTAGCTGTAGGAGGTGATAAATTCGTCGCTGAGTACTGAGAAAATAACCAGACCCTGCCAGTGTGAGCTGCTGCAGGCTTTTCTCAGTCAAAGCACTATGCTCCAGACACTGCTTGGCTTACAGAAGGTAGCCATGGTCAACAGAGCCCTGACCCACTATCACCAAGGATTAGAAGAAAAGTAGAGGATCCAAGAAAACCCGCAGCTCCTTCTGCGTAAGAAACCTTGTGAGACCATGGTATGTTAAAATTTACTTGTGAGTTAAGGATGTAGTCACTGATCAGGGCAGGCAGACCTCACAAGAAGGATAGGAGCACCATGTTTATCACCCACTAATCTTTCTTTGGATCTACAACTGGCTTTCCCTGGCCCATTATCTTACAAAGAGAGTTTCCTCCAAAAAACTCAGGGCCCAATCTTTCCTTTCCTCAGCAAGAGGTGAGCCTTTAGATGAAAAGAGAAGAGACAGTCTTAGTATCAGAAAGATTTACTTGAAAAGTCTTCCTCTGAAGTGGAGGTGAGCCTTTAGATGAAAAGAGAAGAGACAGTCTTAGTATCAGAAAGATTTACTTGAAAAGTCTTCCTCTGAAGTGATGTAGTTTGTAAAACAGAATTACCTCTCACAAAGGAGTGGGGGGGGTAAGCAAAGCAAGGAGCTCATTTGATGAAATGGACATTTGTTTGAGAAATAGAATATATTTTTTAATTTTTAATTTTAATTTTTTATGTGTATGAGTGTTATGCCTGCATGTATGTAGGTGCACCCACGTCATGCAATGCCCACAGAGGACAGAAGAGGGCGTCAGAGCCCCTGGAACTGGAGTTAAGGATGACTGCTAGTTGCCATGTGGGTGCTGGGATTCAAACCTGGGTCTTCTGCAAGAACAGTCCGTGTTCTTAGCTGCTGAATCATCTCTCCAACCTCAGAAGTGGAATGTTTACATGAGAACCCAGTTTACCTTTCTCAATCTCAGACTCTTCTTGAGTGGAATTCCCGGTAGGAAGCATTATCCTGAGGTTAACAGCTACGGCTGCATCACATAGCAGCCCTCCTGGTTCCAGACTGAGATGCCCTTCTGCTTGGACTGCCAGGACTGCTTCAGTGGAGCCATGGATCCCATGCGCCTTCATCCTTATGATTCTTGAGAGTAGCTTTTCGGTAGCTAATGTACATTACCGTCACTTCAACAACCCTGTGAAGTAGGTGTCCAGCATTGGAGCCACTTTATAGGTTTATAGATGTAATAAGAGTGCCTAACCTGGGATGGTAGGGAAGGCCGTGGAGAAAAAGGGGAACACTAATCCTCCAACTCCCTGACACGTGTTCTTTCTACTGTAGCACATTCCCTCCTCAAATAAGATAAATAACCCCTGCTGCTTCAACCTACATGTCTCCCAATAAACACTAATAAAAATGTGAACATCAGAACACGGGCAGCAGTGCTCACTGCAAATTAGAACTTTTAACATATCCCAGATCACTGATTCCCACTCCATTTTAAGCAGCAACTAAACTTAAGTCTGATGGCACTGGCACAACTCCCCAGGAACCTAAAGGTGCAGGCCCGGATCCCATAAACTATGATTATTGCATAACGGAGGGAATCTAACCCTTCAGCTGCCTGTGTGTGAGCGTTGCTCCGTGCCAGTATCTCTCCTTCAAAAGTGATCCTGAAATACCTGTGCGGTGAGGTTGTTGAGAGGTTAGCTAGAGGGTATACATGAAAACACGTTGATCAGGCACATATGATAAAAGCTAATTTTATATTTTAATTTTTTTAATATTATAAAGGAGCTGAAGTGAAAATACTTCAAAGTTACTGAGTATGAGTCTCAAAGTCAGAGAGGCCAAGCCAAGAAACATAGACTGTAACACAGAGATGAAAATAGACTTGAACAACCATGACTAGCACAGCAAACTATCTCTATTGGTGCGATGGTGTCACTTTAATCTTGAGGGTAATCAACAGCTATCTAATTGGATTTAAAACCTGTTCAGTGGGAGGGAACTCATGTGTGGTATTGTAACCATAGCCAAATACATAGAGGAAAATGTACATCTATCACATCCCTAGGCAAATGTAATTTCTTACTGTATGCTAAATATGTATCCTTATATTTACAGAAAAGTGTACCTCTTACCATTCATCAAAGAAACTTGTTTTTGAAAGAGATAGAGACTATCACAGAGTTCTACAACTGGTCAAACACAGAGAATAAGTGTCTGTGAGATGCCCAGCCCTCAGTGACACATCAATGTAACCTTGAACCTAAGGCTCACAGAACACACTGGCACAGGAGGTAGAGAGAATATTGAGGCATCTCTCAACTCTCACCAGCAAAGCTTCCTCAAGCAACGGGAAATGATTTAACACAGAAAGCCACAACTGGCCAAAATGTAGAGAATAAGAGACTGCAGAGTGTGTGTCCCTGGATAGGACTCCTATATTAAACCTCCACAACCCAGAGCTCAAGGACCATTGCAGAAGAGAGGTGGAAAGACTATAAGAGCCAAGAGTGGTGGATGACCACATGGGAACAGAGTTTTCCAGGCAGCTGGGAACTTGCTCATAGGAACTTAAAACAATGATGACAACATGCACAAGACCCATGCCCATGCATACTCAAACCAGACAGAAACACAGCACAGAACTGGGGAAATGGGTAAGAAGTCCCAACCTTAACTGAGTAACTATTGGCAACTGATCACTGCTAGGTGAAGGAGAGTTGGTCTTCTGTAAGGGAGTGACACTAGATAGGCTGACTCCAGTGGATGAACTCACATCAAGGGCCATCTAGAGATACAAACTTGAATTGATAGGGCTTAACATATATGATAGAATACATGAAATCTGGTGGGGAGGCTTTGGGGTGAGGACAGGAACTATATATGATTAATATGTGTATTAATTAAAGCTTCTGGAAACTTTAGGAGGTGGGACTTACATGAAAGAAGTACTTCACTAAGGGCATGGCCTTGAAGGTTGACTTTGGCCTAGGGTCCTTTCTTCACTTCTTCTTTCTGTCCACCTTGAGATGAGCAGCTTCTCCTAGGAATCACAACCATGATGTTCCACCACATCATGGGCTCAGAATCAACAGATCCAAGAACTATGGACTGAGGCCAATGAAACTGAGTCAAGTAAACAATTCCTCTGTTTAAGTTGCTCTGTCAGGTGTTTTGTCACAGTGACAGGAGACGGAGCTAATTTGATGAGTATTGATTACACATACTTACACACATTTGTTTTCTTCACAAAAAAAAAAAAAACCAAGTCTCTGTGTAGACAATGTATTTAGAGGGGACAAGACTTGGAAAGAGACAGTCAGAAAGGGCTAATGGGAGTAGTTCAGGAAACTTAGAAAAGAAGAACAAGGCAAGTAGAAACAGTAGTGCAGACAGAATAAACTTGTAGTGGAAACTATTTTTCTCTGTGGCATTGCATCTCTGATTTTTCTGATATAACCAATTTCTCCACTTTCTGATTAGATCCTGCCCGAGGGGACAAGACTTGGAAAGAGACAGTCAGAAAGGGCTAATGGGAGTAGTTCAGGAAACTTAGAAAAGAAGAACAAGGCAAGTAGAAACAGTAGTGCAGACAGAATAAACTTGTAGTGGAAACTATTTTTCTCTGTGGCATTGCATCTCTGATTTTTCTGATATAACCAATTTCTCCACTTTCTGATTAGATCCTGCCCCACTCCATGCCAGCGGTGTGTTGATGGGGGCTGCTGTGTGTGTAGGTGGACTGAGTCTGTTAGCTCCCCCTCCATCTTCTCTTCTACTTGTGTCATGGTACTGGGACAAACTGTAGAGACATGACACTCGTAAGGCCAAGAAAACTAATTTCTGCGTGTGGGGAACCCAAAAGAAGGATTCCTTCTTCTCTCAGTGATACTATGAATACCCAGCTGCAAGGAAAGCTACAGCTAACGAAGAGAAGGTCTCAGTGTGGGGGTGTTACAGGAGCAAGAGCAAGATTCAGAGATACCTAATGGCACTAAGTCCCTTATTCCACAATTGTGTTTCCACCAGTAAAAGTGGCACAAGACTGTATTGCTTCCCTTTAGCCTAAGGAATATTGAAGTTGAATTTTAGTCACTTGGACTCCATAGTGCCATCATTTGTACAAGACTTGGGTGGTATTTCAGAAATACTGTCTTGACGAGGAAACACACAAAGAAGAATCCCAATATTCTAGTGTTTTGATGGGAAAAGCAGGTTGTTAACTGAGATGCAATACACTGAAGGGTAATCAAGTTTATGGGGGAAAGATGAACACCTGAACTTTGCTTGTTTTAAAGGCAGAATGCCTATAAACCATTAAGAAGTCACTCAGAAGACTGTACTTGAGCCTCAACAAATTTCTGTCTAGTTCTAGAGGGTATAGGCCAAAAAACTATCACATAAAGATGATAGATAAAATCCTCAAAAATGGTGTAGAGTGGGAAAATATGCAAAGTGAGCAAAACTTAGGATAGGAATGAAAATCTGGAGAACATCAATTATTAAGACTCAATGCAGAAGAGTTCATTAAATATAAAGAAATACAAAAAAAGAAACAAAGATGCTCAATGTCACAGAAACCAAATGGTGAAAAAAATATCTAGGAAGGAGTAAATGCCTTAAAATCTACAAAGACTTCCAACAATACAGTGTCTGCGACGTTCATTGCAAGTCTAGGTCATTGGTGGTCTCAGGGAAAATTGCAACTGCAAAACGGTGAAGAAAAGCAAGCTCCAGGTATGCTGGGTGAATTACATCAAGTGAGAAAATTGGTTGCCATAATGTATTTAAGTTTGGTGCACACAGGATGGAAAGGTAGACCATAGTTAGAGAAGAATACAGGCAAAGTTTTAATAGGTTAGGAAAAAACGGGGAAACGAACTGGTGAGATGGCTCAGTGCATAAAAGCCCTTGCTGTGCGAGCCTGCAGTTTGAGTCCTGGAACGAGGGAACTGACTCCACAAAGTTGTCCTCTGAACTCCTCTCGTGCTCTGTGTCACACACACACACACACACACACACACACACACACACACACACACGCACACACACAATACACACAAAGGCATCATATGCTTGCACACAAACAAGAAGAGGAAGAAGAAGAAGAAGAAGAAAACTTTTT
>NW_008330327.1:759185-775592 GCF_000622305.1 Nannospalax galili
CACACACAATCAAGTGCATATATGAATTTATATTTATTTATCTGCATATGTGTACACTTAGACTATATCTGTGTATATGTAGTCTGAACGCAAACATATACTATAGATATTCTGGAAACAATCTCTGGTTTTAAAGTTTTCCTATTATTGTGTATGTGTGTATATGGTGTGTGTGTCAGTGCAGGTGTGCACATGTCACTGCCTGGAAGGAGATGAGTCCTGAAAGGAGAGAACAGCTTTCAGAAGTCAGTTCTCTTTTTCTGCTATGGGTTCGGTTCCAAGACTGGAACTCAGGCAATCAGGCTTGTGTGTCAAGTCCTTTCACCCGCTGAGCCATCTTCCCAGCCCTTTAAATCTTGTTGGCTTTTTGTGCTGATACAATATGCATGAATTTTCTACACCTCCTCTACCTATCTGTAAAATGGGGACAATTTTGATAATAATGGAAATTATTTATAGTGCTATAAAATTCAATGAGTCATTGGATGGAGAGAACAGAGCAAATGTGGAGGATGCAGAGAGCACTTGGTGATAGGCTATCACCTATCATTATAGCAAAGACGACACATCTTACTGAGCCTTTATATTAAGGTGACATTTCTTTCCTCCTAGCTGCTGCAATGTGTAGTGTGGGTAGAGGTGGTTCCAGTGCTCACACACCATCAGCTCCTTAATAATGGACAAACTTTCACAGCCAAAAATACTTTCGACTGGCTGACAGGACATTAAGTATTGATTTTCCATCTTTCCTCATGAGTTATTCATTTACTTCTAAACTCCAGGCCCTCAAGCGTGTGTTTTATCCAGTCCCAGGAATGTCTACTTTACCATGCTGCAGAAAGAGTGGCATCGTTTCCACGGAGGGACAGCCACTTCATCCTGAGACAGCCATCACTGGAGCTTCTGCCTGGGACCCCAGCTCTGCTATGCATCTATACTCATGTTTATAAATGGATATATGCTCTATATGATGGGCAGTAATTTAAAATTTATGAAGAATTATTATGGATAAAATACTTGTGATATGCTGTAGTAAAAACCAAAATGTAAAAAACCTTCTGCACTTTAGTCAACTGTGACAATATGTACAGGTGTGTGTTCATGCTGTGCTTGAAATCATAGATTGGAATTTAAAACATCAGCATCTGAAAATTATAGTCCTGAATGGTATGGCCGTTTCTCTGTGTTTTTCCAAATATTTATAAAGATCTTTTGTTACTCTACAATTAAAAGAAACACTGCATTTTGTGGCTGGATGGTGGGAAGTTACCTGCATTCAAATCCTGCCTCCTGCTGGGTGTAAGTAGCCCATGCCATTTTTTAATCCTAATACTACTGAGGGGATGGAGGCAGAGGCAGGCGGATCTATATGTGTTTGAGGTTAGTCTATACATAGCAAGTTCCAGACCAGCCAGGCCTACACAGTGAGACCCTGTCTCAAAAAATAAATATAAATAAATAAATAAATAAATAGTAAATAAATAAGTAAATAAAATGAGAACAAAACCTGTCTCCTCTGTTCTGATCCCTGACCTGTTTGCAGGTGATTTTAATGTCCTCAAGGCAAAAGTTTTATGAAGCGTGGCGATAGCCATATCTTGAGTAATTTTAGCAGTTTTGTTCCTTTCTTCTGGTCTTCCTTAAAGGGGTTTATATTTTGGATTTTAACATTCTTTCATACTTCAAACACTCATGTCCCTATTATATGCTGGGCTTTATTCCCTGTAAACCAAACAGGACTAATACAGACTTAGACCACAGAGCAAAGCTAACTGTAAAACCTCATGATAGGATGCTTATCTTTTAACCAATCCAATCCCCATGTTCTTTCTGTTACATGCTGCAGCCACCCCACTCCTGAGCATCCCACTAGTGTTTTCACCCCACACTTGACCCTATCATAACCTGCCCTGTAACCACCTACCTTGTGCTACCCACAGTTCCTGCTGACTCTAAATAACTGCATGGATACTTGTGTGATGGTAAAGTGTGTCTTAAGATGAGAGAAGTGAAATATAAAGGAATTGATAGTGTTCAAGCGTATTTGTTATTTCATAGCATCCTAACAGTGTAACAGAAAGGGGAACAACTGCTTTTTATAAGTGAGAAAACAAATATTGCAAAGTTAAGTCACTCCAACTTTTACAAGGCTAATAAGTGGCAGAGTTGGAACTGAACCCATGACTAACTTACTCCCAGTTTCATGGCTCTTACTGGACTGCAGGGCTGCACTGGGTTCACGTGCAGGGCAAAGAAGGAGCAGACTAGGGACATGAATAAAACTCTCCCATCTTGTTGCCTGACCAGTGATGCAGTTTCAATCAGCTGGTCATTCACTGGTCCTCATTTGTTAACCTTCTTCTTGCCTAGAACAGATGCCTTTCTGTGGCACACATGCGTCCTTAGAAAATGTTCTCGCCTTGTTACAAACTATGCAGTTACCCCTCCTTTACTCTCTTCCTTCTCTCACCTCTTGCTTTCCTTCTGTATTTATTTATGTATTAACCCATTAAGTGACTCTGCATTATTTATGGAGTGCCTAGTTGTGGGAGCTGAAAAGGTAAAAGAAAACGAATCACAAGTTGGAAAACAGAAGACAGTGATCAGTGCTTTATGAAGAGAAGACAGTTTTATTTTATGAATTTTATTTTACTTTATGAAGAGAGACAGTTTTAGACACTAAGTTCTGATGGGGGAGTACACAAGGCTTCCAGGAAACCCATCTCCAGGACCAGAAGGGTAAGAACTAGTGGTTGTAGGGCTCAGCAAGGGAACATTTCTAGGACATTCCTCAACTCATGTATTATGATAGCTCTGTCTCCAAAGCCACTCACTCTCACAAAATTATCTTTAGTTTCAATCAATGATATTGAGGTATATTTTTATTTAGATACCATAAATCATACTCATTTGAGTGTACATTCAGGTAAGTTTGACAAATATATTCTCATGTGCACAATGAAAACATAGCGTTTCAATCAGCACAGAATGTTTGCTCCTGTGATACATCTCATATCCATCATCCAGGAATAACTTCCCCAATCCTGCTTTTAACCAGCTCCTAGGTACAACCTATCCGTGGTGACAGTAATGCTATGGCTTTGCCCAGATCCCTGGCTGCCCACTGCCTTACAGAACTGGTAATTACCAAACTCAGTTGTAGCTGCAGAAATCAAAGCAACGTTCATTTACAGACCTGATAATCCCATAGATTGAGACCTCATAGAGGCTGAGCTCAGACAGACCTTAGCTCTACAATCGTGTTTTCTAGGAATCTGACTGAGGGCTTGAGAGGCTGCCAGGGATAGGATAACCACTGGGGCACAAGATAGAAGTCCTCTGTATCTGGCATTCTGCTATCTGTTGGGTGCTTGCTTAACTTCCTTATAGGAACTTTAGAAACATTTTTAAGTATTTTTAACATTTAGAAAATTTGATCTCAATGATTTACTGTCGTATGGGTACCATTCACATTACTAGAAGTCTGAAAATATTTGTAATTGTTGTAGAAGATACATTTGCTATTAAAAGCAGTTCTTTTTCTTGTTAGCTTTTTCTAGATGATAACAGCCAAGTGTAAGCATTTATCAACCGGTAATAGGAATATCAGGCATTCTTAACACAATTCCCTGCTCTATAAAATGTTTATGATTCATATGTCTGCCTTGTGCAGACACTCATGCATCTTCTAAGATAAATTAGGGGTAAATTATATCAAGCTCATCAGATTATATTGCTTCTAGTCAGCACTCAAAACTACTACTTTATGGAATAACCAGAACAGTGACAAAGTAGGGGACTAAGGTAGAGTTTAATCATAGAACACTTGCTTTGCCTTGAGATTCAATATGCAGCATTTTGAAGAAAATTACTAAGTTAAAATTAAAATAAATAAACCTGGAGGGGTTTGTTGTTTGCTCAGTTGGGAATGCTGATAACAAAACCTGACGACTTTTCCTCCTATGGGAAACAGTGAAGTCCTATTCTCAAAAGCTAGGTACTAATTATAAACCTATATTCTGATGACAAATAGACAACAAACCGAATAAAACCAAGACCATGCTCTTGGACGTTCTTACATGATACGGGAAAAGAAAAATTATCATTTATTTTAGTTCTTAGTATATAATAAATGAAATGACAGTTTTGCAAAACAGTGGACACCAATTTTGTCAAAGATCAGACGGCTGTAGCTCTATGGGTTTATCTCTGAGTTCTCTGTTCTGTTACACTGGTCTACTTGTCCGCTTCTGTGTTGTGTCCTACTGCTTTGGTTACTCCGGCTCTTTGTGTAATTTGAGATCAGGTTTTGTGATGTCTCCCGAACTGTTCTTTCTGTTTAAGATCGCTTCACTTTGGGTATTTAAGCATTTCAATCAACACAGAATGTTTGCTCCTGTGATACATCTCATATCCATCATCCAGGAATAATCCTTATGCATCCTTATGGATTTTAGGAATTTTTTCAAGTCTGTGAAGAACATTACTAGAATTTTGATGAAAATTCTATTGAATCTGTAGATTGATTTTTGTAATATAGCCCTTTTCACAAAATTCATTCTGCCAACCCATTGGAAGCTCTTTTGGTCTTCTAGTATCTTCTTTCATTTTTTTCTCAGTGTCTTAAGGTTTTCATTATAGATATCTTCCTCCTTGGTTACATTAATTCCTGTTGGTTTTGATTTTTTAAAGCTATTGTGAATTAGACGCTCTTCCTGACGTCTTTCTGGTGAACACACACACATACACACACACATACAGACACATACACACACACAACACACACACATATACTTACACACATATACACACACATACACACATACACAAACATACACATACACACAGACACACACACATGCACACACACACATACACACACATACACACATATATACACACACATACACACACATACACACAGATGCACACACATGCACACATGCACACACACATACACACACATACACACTGATTTCTGCATCTTCATTTTTATCCTACCACTTGGTGCAAGTATATATCATGTCTAATCGTTTTCTAGTTGAGCCTGTAATGTTTATACCATCTGCACTTATGGGTAATTGGCTTCTTCCTTTTTACGCGTTTTAATCTCTTCCTCTTGCCTTCCTGTGCTTGCTGTGTTGTCAGTACTAAGAGCAGACAGTGGGACCCTTGCCTTTTTCTAGAGTTTAGAAGAAATGCTTTCAGTTTTTCCCCATTCAAGATAATATTGGCTATAGCTTTGTCATAAATAACCTCTATTATACATAGGTATGTCCTTTAATTAATGGTCCATTAGTGCTTTTATCATGAAGGAATTCTGAATTTTGTCAAAAACTTTTCTGTATCTATTGAAATGATCATATGATTTCTGTTCTTATTTATGTGAAACATTACATTTATTGATTTGGCACACTGAACCAGCCTTGCATCTCTGGAATGAAACCAATTCAGTAATGGTGTATTATCTTCTTAGTGTGTTCTTGAATTCCGTTTTCAAGTAATTCACAAAATACCATGATTTGATAAAAGCTATGTACTAGTCCATTTTCTGTTAATTTTAACAAGATACCTGAGACTGTGCATGTTGTAAATGAAAGAGGTTTATCTAACTCAATTAACTCTGATGAGGGTTGTGCACCATCACAGTAGACAGCACCAGTGGCAGCGTAGAGTGCATGAGAAAGGGGTCACATGACAAAACAGGGCGCCGCACTGAAGGCAAATGTCAGTTCTGCTCTTCTTGTAACAATTCCTTCTCACAAGAGCTAACTGGGCTTCCACGAGAGCTTCATACTTCCTTCTGAAAGCAGAGTCTTAAGTGACCTAATGACTTTACACTAGGCTCTGCCTCCAAACGGTGCCAAACAATGTCATAATACCATGACAGTGAAGCAAAGCGTCCAGCACCCAAACCATTGGGAGATACACTGCATCTAAACCAGAGCAGGCTACTGTAAAAGTAGTAAGTTCCGCGAGGACAGTTTGTATAGCTTTGGCTCATGTTTTCCCCCTTGCAAAATGTGTGGCGCTTAAAATAGGCTATTACGTGCTTTTATTTTACTGTCAGTGATAGAAACAACTTGAGCTCTCCTAATTTAAAAAAAAAAAACATGATTCATTGAACAAATCCACAAAAACAATAACAGCTAATGGGTGGTAGAAGACAGCAGGATGTAAGTGACAGAACAGTGTAGCCCAGCTGTATGGGTTAAATCTTAGCTTTGCTAATCATTAGTGGAGGGACTTATAAATTGCATAATCTCCTTCTGTTTCATAGTTTTTAATAGAAGTATTGTGTGCAAAGTGCTCACACGACACTGCCTGGCACACAGGCTGTTTGGACTGAGGAGTTAGAGCTACAACAGTGGATCCAATGGGACCCCAGTCCTCTCATTCTTCAGCTTTTCCGCTCTCTGGTCTGCTTCTTTGCCTCCTTTACTTTCACAGGCTGTAGATCAGATGGATTTGGAAGGCAAATTGGGGGAAAACAGTCTTTGAACAGTTCTGACTACAGAACTAAGACATTTGAATTCACTGTTAGATTGCAAGGAGTCAAATGTTTTTGAAATACTAAAGAAACATTCTTGTTTGCAATTGCTATGGTTTTTAAGGAAGACCTCATACAAATGTTCACAGACAAGAGAGGATAGATGAGACTTGTTTCCTGGTTTATATTTCAAATGTCTAATTATTATTTACATTAATTGATCTTTTTCTTTCTCTGTAACCCACCTTCATTGCTGGAAAGAAAGGGAGATGATAGATAGATGTTAGATGATGATATAGAGTTTCATAGCTAGATGATAGATGATAGATTAGAGATAGATTAGATGGATAATAGATGATGATAGATGATAGATAGATAGATAGATAGATAGATAGATGATAGATAGATGTTAGATGGATAGATAGATGACAGATATGTAGATAGATAGTTAGATGATGATAAATGATAGATAGATAGATGATAGATGGATAGAGAAATGATAGATGATAGATAGTAGATAGATAGATAGATAGATGATAGATAGATAGATAGTAGATAGATAAACAGATGATAGATAGATAGATAATAGATAGATGATAGAATTTTGTCTTGTTATAGAAGACTGAGCAGTCATAATAGAACACCAAAGATTGTCTTAAACAGATTGATTTTCAAACAGTTCTGAGGATGAAAGTCCAAGATCTAGGTGTTGCAGGTTTGCATTCTAATGGGTTGCAACTGATCTCTGATTGTTACACCCTCACATGAACACACCTGTGGTGCCTCTCCATGTGTCTGTTCACTTTTATTATAAGGACAACAATCAGATTGGATTAGGCCCCACTCTATTGGCCTCATTTTCACTTAATTCCTCTTTAACAGAACTATCTGAAAATATAATTACATCCTGGGGGTACTCAAGATTGGGATTTTAACATGTGGATTTTAGGGACAATTCAGAAAGTCTAATAGCTTCGTTAGGAAAGATAAGAATATACAGTAATAGTGGTAATTGAAAAATTGGGATTGTTGCAGATTTTCTTATGTAGAACCTAATGTGTTTAACGACTAATTACATGTAAAAGGTAAATTGTAAATAGGGCTGAGGTTGCCTCCACCTTTACTACCAAAGGCAGATGGACATACAGCAGTGCAGTCAAGCAAATTCAAAATATGCAGGACAGAAAACAGACACAAGAAACCTGAAGACAATCCACTAATTCAGTAAGCAGTTTCTTATATAACAGTCATTTTTAGAAATCACCTTTCAACCCATGGAGTTTACACTGAGTCTCTGCAGAGCTATTAATCATTGACAAGAACATATGAAAAAAGTGAGATGTCAGGCATGCACACACACTGTGTGTGTGCGTGTGTGTGTGTGTGTGCGTGTGTGTGTACATGAAGCTCTAAGACTGCATATAAGAATTTGAGAATTATAATATATTTGTTCTTAATAGTTATGTACCTGGGCCTGGGCTATAAGCTCAGTGGTAAAGAGCTTTCCTAGCATGTGTGAAGTTCTAGGTGTAAGGGTCAACACAGCAAATAAAAAACAACAACAAAAATTCTTAGAAATTGTGAGTTTAGGCAAATGTTCATAAAGTGTAAGGAAAGACTAGTAAGTGCTGAAGTGATGGTTCAGTGGGTAAAGGCTTTTGACCTGAGTTCAGATCTCAAGCACTGATGTAAAATGCCAGGAATGGTGGTAATAGGGTGTGTGAAGTCATGAGCCTAATTAGAAATTTATAATCATAAATTCCTTAAAGCGGTTAACTGGTCCTAAATTGGCAGACTGGCCCTGCTCAAGCCTTATCAACAGGTCACTCATAGATTGAGGGAAACGGTTTATGGGGCCAGCCTATCTCCTTTAGTGCCCTGAGGTAGATTGCTTGCCTGAGAAAATAATCTTGAGAGAGAGAGAGACCCTCAAGGACACTAGACTCTGGTACAAAGTTAACTCTTGCAGCTTTGTTCAATGACATTCGTAATTTAGTTCAAACCACCTCTTCCTTAGATGCAGATGGCTATCCTTTGCTGTGTTCTTTGAGTAAAGGAACACATTCCTTACCTCTTGTAGGTCTGGCTCTGGTTCTTATTTCTTGACTTTAAGCTCCTTCCTTTTTCTTCATTCCTAAATATAACAGGTGGAATGTGCCTATAATCCCAGCACTGGGGAGCTGAAGAGAGAGGAGTCCCTGGAACCCATTAGCCAGATAGTCTTACTGAATCAGTGAGCTCCACATTTAGTGAGAGACCCTGTCTCAAAAATTGAGGAAGAGAAAATAGAGAGCTGGCTTGGTGGTTAAGAGCACTGACTGCTCTTGGCAGAGGACCTGAGTTGAGTTCCCAGCATCCACATAGCAGCTAACAACTGTCTGTAACTCCAGTTCCAAGGGAATCTAACGCCCTCTTCTTACCTCAGTGGGCATTGCATGACATGGGTGCATATACATAAAATAAAAATAAATAAAATATTTTAAAAGTTAAGGTAGAGAGTGATCAAGGAAGACACTCAACACTGACCTCTGGTCACCATTTGAGCACAGACTCAGAGAGAGAGAGAGAGAGAGAGACAGACAGAAAGAGAGACAGAGAGAGACAGAGACAGAGACTGAGAGAGACATAGAGAGACAGAGATGAAGAGACAGACACAGAGAGAGAGAGAGACAGAGACTTAGTGAGTGAGAGAGAGAGAGAGAGAGAGAGAGAGAGAGAGAGAGAGGACAAGGGAATGGGAAAATAACCCATCCCATGAAGTGGGAGGAAAACAATGACTTCAGTTTTGACAATGTTCAGCTAGGATTGCTTGTGAACTTTTCATGTATGTAATTTTCAAATAGGTATTATTGAATAATAGCTTTAAAACACACATCTTACATATCCAGGTCAGAACAGCAACACTAGCCGGTATTCTTAACTTAGTTCTGAAGGGAGGCCGTTACTGCAGTATCTACTTCAATCTCTAATCAACAGGAAGCAGCTCAGCCCGTCAGGAGTCTGTTGTCTATCCCAGACATTCCTCTGCATTTCGCAGCTTTGTCTCATATACGAATTTGCTAGGCATAGACTGCAAAGGTAGACTGTAGCTGCCTGGCCCAAGTTGGCACTGACTTTAAACGTTTTGCACAGTATCGACAGACTTCCTTGATCTTTTGCTAACCCATCTAAATTTCCCTTGTTTCCCATTAGTCTCACTGAGTCCCTACACTGCAGTAAGACTCTGTCCCACTTAAAGCTTTTGATTACTCCCCCAGACAGCCCTTCACAGTTTGGCAGTGCAAATACAGACTTCAGGGAAAGGTTTTCTAGAATTAAACAAACAGATTACATCAGTGTTTTCCTGTTCTTTTAAGAATTAGGGCAAAATTATATCCTTGTCATGATAGAGCATGTGGGGCTGGGCCAAAAGGAGGTCGTCAATCGTTCCATGGGGAGACTGTTCAGCAGCCTTCACCATCAGTCGTAACTGATGATGGTGATTCCAGGGAAACAAAAAGGAAGTCATTTTGGCTCCTGTGATCAGACATCCATTTCCTCTCAGGCCCTCACATCACCATGGCTACAGTCATGCTGTGGGTGACTGTGGCTACCACCTTGTCACATTCTTTCTGAATTCTGAGGTTGTTATTCCAATTTTTCTTTTTAATATGATCATTTTGACTGGTAGTCATTTTCTTAAATCGCTCCCAAAGTTTACTTTACTCAAAACACGTACAAAATGATCTTCTTTAAAACATGCAAGTGTAACTTAGACTTCTGTTTCATTTCTTAATAATAAGGTCATCACACATTCTCCACATCTTTATAGTGCCAAAATGTATTGGAGGATGCACATTTTGGAAACCTATTCTAAGCTGAATCTCACATAAATTAAATACAGGCCAAGTCAATGTATACTTGTTCAGACAGAGGAGAGAAAAGCCAAATACCTGGTTTCCTTCTTTATCATTTCTTCTCTGTTTTTAGGGTTCTCTCCCTTCCTTCCTCTCTCCCCTCTTCCATTAAACTAGGACATAAAGATAAACACTGGTCCTCACCCATCTTGTCTGTGCAAGTTCAGAAGGTATGTATTAGTCCTTGGCCTTTTCACTGGCTGGGGTCAGTGGTAGGGAACAGGGCAGGAGCAGAGCCTGGAGCATATATGGGAGGTCCTAGTGTTTCAGAGACACAAGACCCTGAAGAGAACAGGTCATTGAAGAAAATAATACACTGATGTCCGCAGGGCCACAGATACATCACAGATGAGCAAGCCAAACAAAAATGAGTGTGGATCCATCAGGGGACACACTCCAGGTAGACAGAGTCTAATAGAGCTCACGTTTTGCCAAACATTGCCATTTAGAACTGTGTGATAAATGGTGCTGAGTTCATCATCATCACATCATCATCATCGTCATCATTATCATCATCATTTTACCTACAAATATGTTTTTATATGTTTGTATTTATGTCATTATCCAGTGGTGGGGAAACTACTTTTTGTTTAACAACATTCTGCTTCACCAAACCCAGTTTGAAAGCTTGTGCTCTATAATAAGAAATGTCATCCCAAATAGATATCTGTCCATTAGTCTTCTAATAAGCAAGCAAAGCTCAAACCAGTGTCCAAATATCATACTTTTGAAATACTCTTCAGCTATTGTAGAGATGTGTTTCCATGTTTACCAATCCTTGAAAAAGAAGATATAGGAAGAAAAGATAACAAGTAAACGTTCTAAAAGAAACAAAAAAGCAAATAGAATTTGCCATGCCTTTTACAAGATTTTGCTTTATTTGTTGGTTTCTTTCATTCTGTGTCTTCTCAGAGAATGAAGAGATAGAGTCCTAGAGAATTAATCCATTTTAATGGCTTTTTGTGTGGGGAGCAACTTCCTTAGAACTTTTGATATGTGACATTTTTTAATCTTACTTAAGAAATTAGAAAGTAAAACAGGCAAAAAGTAAATGATATGAGATTAAAAGAACAGGATGTAAGCTTCCTTTGTATAAAAATCAAAGAATGAAAGAATAATAAAAACCAGTGTGTGACTTCAGTTTCTTCAAACATACTGTGAGACCCAAGTACCGGATCAAACGATCTGAGGCAACTCTAAACTTGCACGGGACTATCTAAAGTCATCTCAGACCCATGGTAAAGTCCTAATCTCTGCCCTTACTTAAAGAATCAAAGGCCCTTCCTGGAGGACATTGGACTAAGATTCTTTTTTAAAAATATTTTATTTATTATTTTTAGTTTATGTGTATGAGTGTATTGCCTGCATGTATGTGAGTGCACCCATGTCGTGCAGTGCCATGGAGTTTAGAAGAGGGCTTCGGATTCCCTTGGATCTGGAGTTAAGGACGGTTCGCAGCCACTCTGTGGTGCTGGGAATCAAACCCAGGTCCTCTGCAAGAGCAGTCAGTGCTCTTAACTGCTGAGCCATCTCTCCAACCCCATGGACTAAGATTCTTAAATGATATTTGAATGCAGGTCTGCTGAGAAGCCATCAAGTGAGTCCAAATCATTAAAAGCTGAATTTCTATGCTAATGCGAGCACACATGGGTTACAGCACAGTAACTTGCCAGCCCAGAAGGATTGCATCTACTGACTTTCATCTGCTTCAAGTGTCATTCATTGATCCAACACAGGTTTAATACTACAACAATGAAACAGACTAGGGCAGTATCTGTTTCCACGTAATTTATAATCATTAGTAAGAGGCAGACAATGAACAAGAAAAACAAACGAATGAGTGACAGAATTTGAAAACATCCAAAGTACTTAGAAAAAAACAAGGTTGAGCAATAGCTCTAAAATAAAGTGGTGATGGTAGAGGGGAGCTATTTGACATCTGAAAGAATAAAATCTGGTGTGAAGATATAGGAAAGAGGGACTCAGAACAGTAAATGCAAAGGCCCTCTGATTGGAATGAGCATGAGAAATTCAAGAAATGGGAAGCAGGTCTGTGTGAGGCTGGAGGCTGCTAAAGATTGGAGAAATATGAGGTAATAATTCTATCCTGAGATCTTTTATTTTTTTCTGTGTAATACAGGAAATCATTGAGATTTCTAGGAAGATGACCTGTCCTTTGGGGATGATCAAAAATATTCTAGAGCCTCATTAGAAAATAGAAAAGATAATCATCACCTCCCTATGGTCTGGAAAAAAAGGGAAAGTTCCAGAACAAACAGGTTTTTAAAATCTATGTGAAAATAATACATAACAGCAACCTAGAAATCAAAGAATAGACTCCAACTTTGAGATCTTTGTGCAAACAGAATAATTTTCCCTTAGTGAGTAATGTCTGCGGAGCTGGAAGAATGTTCAAATCTTGGTAGTAAAATACCATGACCATTACCCAGCCATGTAGACTTAAGAAACTTAAAGAAAACATGTAGAGGGGGCTCAGCAGTTAAAAGCTTTGGTTTCTCTAGTAGAGTACCCTGGTTTAGTTCCCAGTACCTACAAGGCTGCTAAAAGCTATCGGTAACCCCAGTTCCAGCAGATCTATGACCCTCTTCTGTCCTCTGCAGGCATTATATGACACAGGTGCACTTACATACATGCAGGCAATACACTCACACACATAAAGTAAAAATAATACATAAAACATGTAGAAGCCAGTGTGGGTTAGAGCAGAGGTAACACTCCTTGATGACAGCAATTCCTACTGGGCGTATCTGTGGACTTGGCACTGCCAATGTGGACCTGCTCATCTTACATGTACATAGTCTTTGATTTGCTCCCTCCCTAAATATAACTTCTATAGTGTTCACATATATTTGTGCATTTCAAATAGTATAACATAGTCATAAGTAAAACATATTCATTCAGTTTGGCCTCCAAAAAGTGGATCATGTACACAGGTGGGAATGTTCAGAGCTCTCCAGTCATTCTTTAGCATATTCTGTCCCTTGCAATATTCTTGGAAAATATTTAAAGACAGCCCAAAAGCTCAAAACACACTTTTACAACCCAGGCTATAAAATACTATGTGCAGTATAAAAGACTGATTTTTTAACTCATGCCTATTTCAACATATATATTTGTGGTGGTTTGAATGAAAATGTCCCCCATAGGCTCCAAATATTTAGACATCTTGTCCCTAGTTGGTGGTGCTATTTTGGGAGGTCTTAGAAGGTGTGGCCATGCTGGAGGAAATACGTCAAGGGGGGTGGGCCTAGAGTGTTTGTAAGCCTTGCTAGATCTCCAGTTGACCTCTGTTTCCTGTGCCTGCGTGAAGATGTGAGTTTTCTGCTTTCTGCTCCTGTTGCCTCCTGTCACCTCCTGCCACCATGCCTCCCTGCCATGACAGGATGGACTGTAATTTCCCTGAAACTGTAAGCTCAAATAAACTCTTCCTTCTATAAGTTGCTTTGGTCAGCGTTTCTATCACAGCAACAGAAAAGTAACTAATACAGTAATTGGTACTGAGAGTTGCAATAATTTGGCAAACAGTCTGGCTGGAATCTGCCCACAGCCAAAAAGCTTGCCTGAGGCTAAGTTGAAAAACAATGGACTAATTTCTCTGGAATAAGAAATGTCAAGACAGCCTAAAGTAGAAATGGTGGAGTGGCTATTAATGGTGAATATTATCCAAATCTACAGTGAAAAAGAGCAAATGGGGGCAGAAAGAAACACAGAATGTACAGTTTAGATTGAAAAAGAGTACTAGGAAGATTAACATTGGAATCAAGGCATGTGCTGAAGGAGAGGATCCCTTTGATAAGGAGATTAAAGTGATTAAGGAGAGGCCTAGAGATTTGCATTTAAACAGTGGAGAGACTGGAGAGAGTGCCTCCAGGGCAAGACTCAACACAGCTAAGCCTCCAACTTGCAAATGATGCAGGTGTTTTCTACTGGAAAACTACTGAAGAGAAAAGCTTCTAACCTGGATAAGGCAGGCTGGGGTCCATCCCAAACTTGCAGCCAAACTTGGCAGTGTTGTTCACCTGATGTTGGCTTTAGAGGCATGAAAGATGCAAGAGTGAAGGGGTCATCAGTTCTTCCTTGGCAGTTTCAGAGAGCAGCCAAGGCCAGGCAGTGTGCAGCAGGGGTTCACCTGCATAAAGAAAGCTCCGATAGGGCATTGCCTGAAGCTGTGAAGGTGAAGCCTGGTTGGCAGTGGAGACCCCAAGAAGACCTTTGTAATGCCAGAGATGTGAGGCATCTGTCAAAAGAGCTGTGCACAGGGTGTGGTGCCATCCTGAGAGAGTTGTATGTTTCACACAGCAAAGCTGGAGAAGTTGAGCCATAGAAACCCTTTGGAAGTAAAGTCCCAGAAGTCAGACATGGAGTTATTGGGTTTGGTGTTTGCTCTGCTGGTTTTCAGTCTTGCATTGGTCTGGTGTTTCCTCACTATGACTCTATTCCTCCCTTTTGGAATGGGAATGTGTATTTGGTCCCATTGTATGTTGGGAGTGTGTAATTTTTCTCTTGATTTTACAAGAGCTTACAGTTAAGTGATTTCCCTTGGTCTCAGAAGAGTGTTTGGACTGTGAACTTTTGAATAGTATTGAGACTGGTAAAGACTCTGGGGACTTACAAGGTCAGACTAAATGTATTTTGTATTTTATATGGTCTTAAGCCTATGGGGGCCAGGAAGTAGAATGTGGTGGTTTGAATGAAAATGTTCGCCTAGGCTCCAAGTATTTAAGCATTTTGTTCCCACTTGGTGGTACTGTGTTGGGAAGTCTTAGAAGGTGTGGCCCTGCTGGGGGCAGGCTTAGAGACTTCTTAAGCCTTGTCAGATCTCCAGTCTCTCCGTTTCCTGTGCCTGCGTGAAGATGTGAGGGCTTAGCTTCTACTGCTCCTGCTCCTGCCACCTCCTGCTGCCAGGCGTACCTGCCGTAATGACTGTAATTCCCCTGGAACTGGAAACTCAAAGAAACTCTTCCCCATATAAGTCACTTTGATCAGCATTTCTATTACAGCAACAGAAAAGTAACTAATACACTATTTTACATATGAATTTTTTTTTTTTTTTTTTTTTGTCTTTTTGAGACAGGGTCTCCCTGTAGCCCCAGCTGGCCTGGAACTCACTATGTTAACCAGGCTGGCCTTGAACTCAAGAGATCTGCCTGCCTCTGCCTCCCAAGTGCTGGGATGACAGGCATGTACCACCATGCCCAGCTTGCATATGCATTTTAATATATGAAAGTCTTAATAATAGCTATCTCTTGATCATAAAATTTAAACTGCTGGTTTTTCTTTCTTACTGATTATATTCTGATATTTTCATGCCTCTTATTTTCCACAATAAGCAACTATAAAAATGGGTCAATGCCTCCCTTGAGGCTTTGTGCTCTAAATGTATTTTTAGGGCTCATCTTTAGCCCATTTCTTGAGGATCTGCAAGGCCACCCTAGCAAAGAGAATCCTAGTGTTCTGAAAGATATTCAGAGCCTTCTAATCACCTTCAGTTACAAGGACCAAATGTTCCTCTGGCCCATGTATTTGTTATAAGGACTGTGTTCCCAGGGTTCCATGTACCCTGAATGAAGAAAGAAACACACGCTGCCAGACTCTTGCTTTGTAGTTTCAAATATTAACTTCATATTTTGAAACCTCAAGTTTTAAAAGTTTTAAATTTGTTGTTGGTGGTGGTGGTGGCCTTTTTAATCACAGCACTTGGTCAATCTCTGTGAATTCAAGGCCAGCCTGGTCTACATAGTGAATTCAGGCCAGCTGGGGCTACAGGGAGACCCTTTCTCAAAAAAAAAAACTACCAAAACACATACACACACACACACACACGCACACACACACACACACACAAACAATGTGCATTTTGTGGAGACATAGTCTTTTCCTGCATAAACTCCACAGGATAAGCAGAAGTACAATTTGTTCACAGATGTACAACTTGCTCATAGTGTATGCTAGTTCCTGGAAAATACTAGGACATAGATAAGCATTTGCTGAATAAATCAA
>NW_008330327.1:776695-779247 GCF_000622305.1 Nannospalax galili
AGAGTGTTATATGGACTTGTCCTCTGCCTAGCAAGCTATATGGGCAAGCAATGGACACATGCTTTCTTCTCAAGCTGGGATTCACCCGTTTGCTCCAATCATTGAAATTTAACTTTCCATAGGAGAGGAGGGACATAGGGTATCAGTCATGCCTTCCATCCAACCAGCTGGCCTGAGTGGTACATGGGGGAGGGACAGGGAAAGTCAGAGAGAGGGGGTGACCCTCACCATCTTGGGCATCCTCTGGGAGGTCACAGGGTCCCTGCTGCAAGGTAAAGGGGTGCCTACCCATGCCCACACGTCTATAAGTAACCCCTTCACCCACTGATCTATCTAATAAACTCTTTGGTTCCCCAAACTGTAATTTGGAGAAATTATACCTCATTTTGTCATAATGGGGAAAGTCAGAGAGAGGGGGTGACCCTCACCATCTTGGGCATCCTCTGGGAGGTCACAGGGTCCCTGCTGCAAGGTAAAGGGGTGCCTACCCATGCCCACACGTCTATAAGTAACCCCTTCACCCACTGATCTATCTAATAAACTCTTTGGTTCCCCAAACTGTAATTTGGAGAAATTATACCTCATTTTGTCATAATGATGTTGGGAGGAGGGGGCTGGTTGGTATTTGTGCCTCCCAGAAGTAATTTTAGCAACAAAGAGTTAGGATTGTATAAACTGTGTGCAGTAGGCAGTGCACTGAGCAGAAAGATGTTTAAAGAAGCTATGGATCGCATAACTGGAAATGTTCACAATGAGCTTGAAGATAATATAAATAGTTTGCACTTTGAAAGAATTAGGGAGTTGAAGATAAGCTCTGACAGGGCCTAAAATGCAGTTTTGAAGCAGGGGAAAAAAAACAAAAAAACTGTTGAGACCATATGAATTCTTCGTTTTCAAACTATTCAATTTGGTCTTTTGCTTATATCTTCCATTCTCCTGATGGTTTTGTAATCACAGAAAAATAATCCAAATTCATGTACAAATTTTAGAACATTAAATTATAAATCTACGTACTACCAACAGAGTTTAGAATTAAATTTATACTAAATGCATTTCAAGGAAGTTGTCAGAGCTAATGCCTGCTGTTGCATGTGAATGCTATCATTTGTTGGAGAAGAGATTTCAACAGGAAAACGTGGGCTGAGGAGAATGTCATTAAGATGAACCATGAATCAAGAGTAAAGGGAAAAGCTGAATAATTAAGAAAGACAAGACACAGGCTGTACCAGCTGTCACAATCATCCAGTGAGAACGCTGGGATTACCTTGTTGTAATTCTCAAGCAGTAAATAAATATCTTTTTCTTCTGCTTAAAATTTTTAGCTATTATTTTATTTTAAATTAACACATAATAATTAGACATAGCTATGACATAGAATGTGATCTTTGGTATGTGCACTGTATAGTATGTTTACCATGTTCATTTCCTCAAATACTTATCATTTTTGGTGAGGTTTTCAAATTTTTCTCCTCTGGTCATTTTGAAATACACAAGCAATGTTATTATTATTATTATTATCATCATCATCATCATTATCATCATGCTATGCTCTCACACATTAGATCTTAGTCTCATATATCTGGAATTTTAGACCCATTGACTGCTCTCTCCCTACTCTTTACTAACTATACTAGAGGCCATAGTCATTGCTATTGTAACTCTTTATTTCAACAAGGCTGACAATTTAGATTTCACATACAAGTGACACTGTGCAGTATTTGTCTTACTCAACCTGACTTATTTCACTTAACACAATTTTCTCGAGTTTCATTCATGCAGCTAAAATTGAAAAAAAAAATTGAAGAAGTTACAAACAAATGTAAAGGTAGCCTGTATCCATGGGATGGAAGAGTTCATATTGTTAAAATGCCTATAACTACCCAAAAGGATTACATTGATCCACATTGAATGTAGTCCATGTCAAAATACTGATGACTTCTTTATAAAAATAGAAAAACAACCCTAACATGTATGTGGAACCAGAGGAGACAATGAATAGCTAAAATAGCATAAACAAAAATAGTATCTCACCTGCTTGCAGAAATTACAAAAAAATAATAACCAAAACATGATACTAACATAATTAAAAGCACATAGATCAATGGAACAGAGCTGTGAAAATAGAAATCAATCCACAATGAATTGAGTTTGGCTCTATGTGAAGTCCACACTTTGTAAAGGGATAGTCATTTCTGAACAAAGCTTTCTATCTATATGCTGAATAATTCAGCTGGATGCCTCTTCATCAGTTACAAAGATCAACTTGACATGGATTAAAGATGAAAGCATAAAACCCCAAACTGTGAAACTTCCAGAGGAAACAGTGGAGATGTTCAGTGGCATAGGAATGTGTAAGGGTTTGGTTTGTTCTTTGTGTTTTTTTTTTTTTTTAAGTAAGACTACAAAGGTAGAGACAACAAAGATTTCATCAAACTAAGAAATTAGTACACAGACAAAACCAAAAGCAATCACCAAAGTAAAGAGTAAACCTGTGGGGTGGGAGAAAACATTTGTACACTATCTATCTGATGATGAGTTAATTGCCAGAAAAG
>NW_008330327.1:779322-791458 GCF_000622305.1 Nannospalax galili
TATCTGATGAATTGCCAGAAAAGAAAGGTGTTCTAATAACTCTATAGTAAAACCAACATGGTTGAAACCATTTAAAAATGGTTGGAAGACCTCAACAGGCATTTCTCATAAGAAAACATGAAGGGGATAACCAAGGTGTTCTAGTAACTCTGTAGTAAAACCAACATGGTTGAAACCATTTAAAAATAGTTGGAAGACCTCAACAGGCATTTCTCATAAGAAAACATGAAGGGGATAACAGGTAGGTGAAACCATGTTTTATATCACTAATCCTTAGGAAAATGCAGATCAAACCCACAATAAGTTACCAGATACCATCTCACCCTAATTAGAATGGATATTACCAAAAGACAAAGAAATACATGCTGACATTAATATTGAGGAAAGGGAACTCTTGAACACTGTTGGTATGAATGCAAATTAGTGCAGTAGCTATAAAAAACAGTATGGACAATACACAAAGTTAAAAATAGGACTACCTTGTGATCCAGCATTCACTCTATGGGGTACCTATCCAGAGAAATTAATTCAGCATGTCAGTATCTGCACACACAGGAAATATCTGCACACAGGATTTTTTCCAGCTTTATTTACAATAGCATAGATATGAAATTACCCTGTTCATCAACAAATAAATTGAAAGTTAAAATATATAGCAACATAATGGGATATTATTCAGCTCTAAGAAAGAACAAATTAACTTTCAATGTTAAAGAATGATTGGTATTCAGATAGAACAGTATTATAGGGTGTAGGGGTTTGCATGAGAAATGTTCCCCATAGGCTCAGTTGGTGGCGATGTTTGGAGAGATATGGGGGATATTGCTATGCTGGAGGCGTTCATAGACTCACCCCACTTCCAGTTCACTCTCTGTTTCCTGTTTGTAGACAAAGATGTGATGTCTCAGCTCTTGGCTCCAGCTGCTATGCCTGCCACCTGATGCCATGCCTCCCCCAGCATTATGGACTCTCCCTTTGGAACTGTAAACCAAAATAAACCCTTTCTTCCACAAATTGCTTTTGTTCATAGTATTTTATCATAGAAAGAGAAAAATAGCTAATAGATAGGGGAAAGGGAGCAGCAAGAATATAGAGACTGAAGCCTGTTTAGACCTTTGTCTAGCTTGGTAACTGAGAAGATTCTTGTATCTGCAGGTTCCAGTCTCTACACACATAAATAGACATGAGATCATGATGAGCGTTTATGCCTAGAACAATGGGTAAATGTGCCTAGCACAGGGCCCCACTCTTAACAACCCGAAACACTTTCTGTCCTCTCAGTTCTCAGCATCTTTTCTAATCTGCCATTGGCATGGTCCCTTTTACAGTTTTAGATAACACCACAGGGAGCTGACAGTGTCCCTGTGAAGAACCAAAGGAATACTAAAGAACTCTGGTAACACCTGTGAGGCTGTCATTGAGCCAAAACATTCACACATCAATAACACAAGTTAATAGAAAGAATTGTTCTATTTCACCTGTCTGCTTTGCCTATTGAAAGAGCTCCACCTACATATTTCTGTTGGAATCAGCTCTATCTGCGATTTTCTTTAGAGATTTTTTTTAATAGGCACAACTCTGAGATTAAGTGGATTCTGATTAAATGGAGTTTTTAAGTTACATAAAAACTCAAGAAAAGATCTTCACATATCTCAGTAAGGAAATTGTATCAATAGCAATATGTTTATTGGGTGCTTAACAGGCATTTTTCAGAGTGCTCATTTCTACTGAATCATTTAATGTTCAAATTAATTATGAGATGTCCTATATTTATTATTGCCATTCGTTGAGGGTAAAGCTAAGAAAAATTACAAGGAATAAATAGATGAAATATGCTCAAGGGACCTCTGGACCTGTGAACTGGAACTAAAATAATAGAAAACTCTGCGCACCTTTTGGTACATGGAGCAAAAGTAAATAATATCCAAAATTAAGGACAAATCACTTTTCAAATGGCTATACTATTTTACACTCCTACAATCAGCACAAGTATTTCATGAGGTGATAATTCATTTGAGTTTTGTTTACATTTCCTTAATAACTAATGATATTGAGCAAATCCTCCTGCATTAATTTGTAAACATTCTTTGGAAAATGCCTATGATTGTTAATCAATTTTATATTTTATTATTCAATTGTAGTTGTTTTTAGAAATTTTATATATGTCCTTTGTGAGATATACTTTTTTCAAGTAAGAATACTTTGATTCAGTCTATCGATTACATTTCACTTTTTTATCTATGTTTATTAAGCACCATCAAAGTTTTAAATTTTGTTTAGACATAGTTTGTCAATTTAGTTAGTATGTGTGGTTTTAGTGTTGTGTCTAATAACTTATTACTGGACTCTGAATCACAAAGATTTACACTTATCTGCCTTTATTATTTTGTAGGGTTATTATTTTGTAGGGTTTGTTTTATATTAAATAATTTAAGAGCAAAGAATGTGTAAAAATTTGGAAGAGATGGGAGCAAACTCACATAAATATAACAAAGAATGCAAAGATTGCCATGAAATAGCCTCTATACCATCTATGTTGCTAAAGACCTAATGAAAAGTTGTTTGGTGAGGAATTTCATCTAAAAAGCAAGACATCCAGTCTTTATAGGGTTTGTTTTATATTAAATAATTTAAGAGCAAAGAATGTGTAAAAATTTGGAAGAGATGGGAGCAAACTCACATAAATATAACAAAGAATGCAAAGATTGCCATGAAATAGCCTCTATACCATCTATGTTGCTAAAGACCTAATGAAAAGTTGTTTGGTGAGGAATTTCATCTAAAAAGCAAGACATCCAGTCTTTACTCACCAGTCTATGTGGAGAATATATGGAATAGCCAAAGGAGGTGAGATATTACACATGTAAAGGACACTCTCTAAAAATGACAGGAATGGAAACAGTAAACTAATGTGGAAATGATACTACAGATTAAGTAATGCTGCCCTACTTGAACTTTATAAAGTTTAAAACTTTGATTTATAATTTTCACCTTAAAATGAACCAGTGTATGGCTGTATTTCATGCCCGGTGAAGAGGAACATGTTTTACAGAACCGCAATTTAAGATGTCTTATTTAGACTGTATTGTTGGTCTGTCTATAAAGATTAGGAATTATGTCTATTCCCTCCATCATTTGCCTGAATGTTCATAATAACCTGCCTATTGTCAAATCTGTGTAGTCTTATATTCTTTGGTGGGTAAGAAAAGGGAATATAAAAAGCATGAGAAAAATCTCTGCCAGTTGAAAAGGTTGTTGAATTTTGAAACATAAAAATGAAGGCTGCATTGTAGACATAAAGTTCTAGAATTTCAGTCTGAAGGAAGATTAACCTCTTCTTTGCAGTTGAAGGATGTGAAGAAATTAAAGATTAGAGCCTCATTCATGATTCAGCTCTTGTATGAGTTGTTACCAAAACTTTAGTCCTGTACCTGTTGAAGATGTTGCATACAATTGTGTCATGCCCAAAATGTGTCCTGCCCTATTACACATTCATAAAAAGTACTATTAGCCTGGTCTACATAGTAAGTTCCAGGACATATGGGGCTACAGGGAGAACTTTTCTCAAAAAGACCAGAAAAAAAAGTATGATTATACATTCATTTTACAAATGAGAAAACTGACTCAGAGAACAGTTGAATAATCAGAGCAAGTTTTGAGGCTATCTTTTGGCACAGTTGGTGTTTGAAACAAGCAGTATACTCAAAGTTTACATGCCTAGGCCACTGTTCGCCTCCAAGCTAAATGCAACATCTCATTCTTTAAAAGTGTTTCAAAAGATGGTTTAAAAATATGGCTTTCAAATTATAAATTATATTTGGCTGGCATATGACATACTTTTCTTGTTTCTGTGACCAGAATACCAAACAGAAACACTAGAGAAGATGGATCTATTGGGATGTGGTTTTGAAGGATTTAGTCCATCATGGGGGGAAAGGATGCTGGAGGGGCAGCTCCATTCTTGGCACTAGTATGTAATGGAGATTCCTTAGTCACTGCCTTAGAGAACAGGCCTGCACAGGAGTGAGCTATCGTCTTCAAAGGCCCAGCCCTACTTCTCCCAGACTGACACCATTGCCTAAAATCTCCTTCGTTCCACAAGCTAGAGATCAAGCATTCAAATTAAGAGCCTGTCGGGGACATTTGATGTTCAGAGAGTAACAGCTGGTTTTGGACAATGAATTCACTTTTTGGTCTTTAAAAGACTACGTGCTGGGGCTGGAGAGATGGTTAGGTGGTTAAGAACACTGGCTGTTCTTGCAGAAGACCTGGGTTTGAATCCCAGCACCCACATGGCAGCTAACAACTGTCGGTAACTCCAGTTCCAGGGGATTCAGCAGTCTCTTCTGTCCTCTGCAGGCATAGCATGACATGGGTACACTTACCTGCATGCAGGCAATACACACATACACATAAAATAAAAACAATAAATAAAATATTTTTTAAAAAAGACTATGTGCTGAAACAGTTTGAAGATTGTTTCCTTAAAGTATATGTTATTAAAACATAATTACATTATTTTTATTTGTTGAAAATGTATACTTAGCAATACAAGCATTGATTGTAACTATACATACACTCCTGAAAACCTCATAGTCTGGTATCTTGCACACTTCGAGTTATAATAAACAATCTGAAAACATAAAACTAGTATTGTTCTTGCAAAACCTATGCCACCTTACGCACTGGAAACATCAACAAATCTTACTTGAAGAAATCTATCATTTTTAATTAACATATAACACAACTTGTTTCCTTATGGTATTGTCATACGTACTGTGCTTTGACCAATGTCTATCACCCTTCTCTTCCAGCTCCCTACCCCACCACCTTGTATCCCTCTACCTGCTCGTCGTCCCTTGTCCGCGTTTCTGTCACATGTGTTCTCTTACATTCCAGACCCTCTTAAAATTTCTTTTTCCACTATCGTGGGTCCCTTTCCAGTTTCACGACCTAGATCGATACTTACTCCTACATAAATCACACACACTATACACACACACAACTGGTTTTAAGAGAAGTGTCTTAACTGATTTAAAAAAAAAAAAAAAAAGCATTGCTATCACAATTGTGGACTTTATCCTAACTGCAAATGAGAATGTACTGACAGGGTGAAGTGAACAAAAGAGAACTAGATCACAGAAGCATGTGCTTCCAGTAGGTGCTACAGCTGCATAGGCACTTTGTCTCGTCATGGTTTCCTTTGCACAAGCTCAACCTCGAACGAAGGTGGCTGAGTGGACAGCAAGCCCCACAGACTCCCCTCCTGGGACTTGCTGGACCCAGCTATGCTGCTATCTCTTCATTCTGCTGTTATTCCTGGAAGCACAAAACTTTAACCTGTTGAAGAAATCGCAGAACTGTCTGGGCGCTGAAGCATAGTTGACCCGAGTCATGTCACAGAGCAGGTGCCTTAGCGTCAGAACCGGATTTGGACTGGACTGCAATGGAAGACAACATCTATTGCTTTGCCACTGAAATTTGCCTTTAAATTACTTCCTCTTTCTATGTTAACTATACTTAAAAACTGAAAATGGCAACAAAAACACTTCCCTGGGTTAAGTCCACCTGCAGGCAGGTCATCACACAGACCCCGCTGCTCCTCTTCCAAGCAACACTCCAAAGAATTCACACATTTTCCCCCTGTGCAAATTTTCCCTTTTCACATTGATCAACATTAATATAACATTTACAATATGTATTCTACTAGAATGTGCTTTGGAAGGAAAATGTTCTAATTACTAATCTAAGGAGCCAGTTTTCTCCTTTTCAGTACCATAAAGACATGTGTGGACCCAGAACCTCATCAGGCTTGTTCAGATGGTGGAGTGATGCAAAAGCATCTCTGTCAGCAATTCAAACCCACTCACTGTATGGGCTAGAAACTGAAATGACCGATACCAGGTAATTAGAACTTAATTATTTATCATGTTTCATTAATTACTGCCACTTGCTAGTTAATAGGTTGTAAAAGTCGCGTTGTGTTTGTTAAATGTTTAGGTAAAGGAAAAACATCTAATGACTAAGATCTCTCCATTCTTTACTGCAATGCGTTAAGCTGAGAGATGAGCTAATGTCAAGTATTATATAATAGAACAAAGTAAAAATAGACAGAAAAGAGCACCTTTTCTGATCATAATTAGAGGAAATCTTTTTTGTGCAATTTGCTAGAAAATTGCGCAGATTCATGTAGTAGTAGTACACTTGATGTTATCACCAAAGCTGTTATTTAAGTGACAGATTTATTTTTCCCAAAGAATCGCAGGAAGAAATGATTTATTTTCTTGTAGTTTGTCCTATTTCATTCCTAATGAGTAGTCAGTGTTTGCTGTAGCCTTGTTCCTTGGGTTGATGAAGTCTTGATTTACTCACCAGGTAAAAGTCTATCTGTTCACCTTCTCTGAACAAAGACTGACTGTCATATAAAAGCGTCCCTGGCTACTGGCCTTCTCTTCAGAGCTGGCCTTCCCCAAGGAAGCTGGTGGTCGGCCGAGGCTTTGTGTCATCTTTCATCACAGATGATAGTGTGGTAGTAGACCTGGTCCCTGCTTCATGAAGACAGTGATGGAAATGAGTTTTAAGGTATGTTATCAACAAATGTTTGCTAGCACAAGAGTCCAGATTCATGGTAATTAGAGATAAACGGTTTTTATAGAACTCTCTGGTCATTCCCCCTCTGTCTTTGTTCTACTCAGACCTGAACACTCATTGTTGGTTTGGGTTTCCCCTGGCACAGGTGATAGCATCAAACATTCAAAACTAAGCTCCGCTGAATGTAGCTCCTAGCAGCTCAGGTTGAGTGATGGTATCACCTGTTACAAGAGTAACAGAATTCCTGGGCTTGGACTCTGTCCCGCTTTTTGAGATAATTTTAGGTAGAAAGTAACTCCATTTCAGTCTGTACTGATCCCTGAGAATTTTGTGTTTGAAAGGGAGCAAAGGGTTTTGATATAATGTTGATACGGTGTCAAAATGCAGAAATTTGAATTATAATTGTGGAAAATAACCTTTCAGGGGTTTGTATGCTAACAACAAATCATAGGCACTTTGAACAACTCTGCAGCACTTCTCTGTGAATCTTTTCAACAGGAGGAATTCATTACCACTCCTAATGGGGCCTTGTCCCCTGATTAATGTAATGCATCAGTTTACATAGCCTGGCTGAATAAAATCAGTTCTGTCCAGAGGGCAGAGGTGCTGAAGGAGGGTATAGGAGAGACTTGCAGCTTTCCCATAAGTGCTTGGGTCCTTCCTCCCTGAGGATCTGTTTCTGGAAGCTTTAAGAAATTCGGATGAAACAGGAGAAGATGAGAACACACATCCTGGGGCTCAGGATTCATGTCCAGTGTCTCTCCCACTATGACTCTACTTCCAGGCAGCGATGTGACATTTTGCATTGGGACTAAGCTCTGACAACTGCTGGGGGCTCTATGAGGGGGCCACATGAAAGAAAAAGCCTAAAACACGTAGCTTGATTGATCTCTAGAACACTTAGGTTTTGCTAGAAAGAATGACTAACAAGTTAGTATTCAAATATGTTATTTAAAACTTCCAGTGACAAGATAAATTCTGCAGACCTTGTGTGCAGGCAGCAGGATGACTAGAGTTAATGGCTGTATTATTAATTGAAATGGACAGAGTTTCACTTAAAAGTCTTCAGTATACACTTATACACACACGACAGTAATTAAATGTGGCGATGGATCTATAAATTAATTACACTGGGCTAGTCATTTCATATTGTGCAGTCAAACCAAATCATTAGCATGTATACCTTGAAGACCAATTTGCCTCAATAAAACTGGTAGAGAAAAATAGTTAATACTTCAAATATGTATGCTGCAAATATATGCTAGGTATATATTACATGTATTAAAAACAATATCTATATTAAGGGTGAAGATATTTAAATCCACATAACTTCTATATAAAAAAGACACTAGAAATTGGTCACAAAATATAAGAATCTTCATTTCTTGATGCAGTATTGACCTACTCCATGCCTCATGATAAATCATTAATATAAATACATATCAGAGTTTAATTGGAAAAGAAAAATATAGCTCCATCTGAAGTATGACTTTCATTTTAAAATACTAGTATATCAGACAAAATCTCAGCATGAAGGAGGGAGGGAGTCAGGAAGTCCTATCCCTAGCTGAGGAGCTTTTGGCAGCAAATAGCTGCTGAGAGATTTAGTTTTCTGTAAGGGTTTGAACCCTGATAGGTCAACCATGCTCTAGGGAACACACCTATGCCCGAGAGTATTTGGCAACACAAATTAGAATTGATGTGCTTTAAAATAAATCTAAAAAAAAAAAAAAACTAAAAAAGGACACAAAGAAGGGGTTTAGTGATGTAGGGGTGGAGTTGCAAGGAGATGGGGAAGGGAGGTTAGCACAAACACACTGCATGAAATTCTGAAAGAATAAATAAAAATATTGTTTATAAAACAAATACTTCCTAAACAGACTATCTTAAAAGATGTTGCTTTATATTGTGATATTAATATTAACATCACATCTTGTGGACAAGAAATGGAAAGCTTGTGGTTTAATAGGGATGTGTTTATGTATCAAGTTGACAACAGGCTAATTGTGTGGGATAGCTTCAGTGGTCAACTTGACATACCTGGGGAGTTTCAGATGAGGGATTTTCTCCATTGAACTGGCCTGTGGCCATGTCTGTAGGACATTTTCTTGATTGCTGAGTGACATGGGAAGGTTCAATCCACTGTGGGTGGTGCCACCTCTGGACAGGTGGTCCTGTGTTGTATAAGAAAACAGGCTGAGCATAGGCCAGTGGAGTAAGTCAGTAAGCAGCATTCCTCCATGGTCTGTGCTTCAGCTCCTGCCTCCAGGTTCCTTCCTTGAGTTCCTACCCTCACTTTTCTCAGTGATGAACTATGACATTGGAGAAGTAAGATAAAACAAAGCCTCCCCCCTGAAAAATACTAGTATATAAAATAACGTTGAAAAACGCTAGAGTCATGTAATAGTACTAAATATTTAGAAATTCCATAAGCCCCATTGTATAACTTTAATTACCATATAATTCTTTGTTTTGTTTTATATGTACTCTCTTTTTTCTTTGAAACAGGGAAATTAAAAGTATTTGGTGAAGGCTGGGATGTTGGCACACACTTTTAATTCCAGCACTTGGGAGGTAGAGGCAGGTAGATCTCTGTAAGGTGGAGGCTAGCTTGGTTTACATAGAGAGTTCCAGGCCAGCTGAAGCCCCCGGGAGACCCTGTCTCAAAATAAACAAACAAAAATTATATGCTAATACATTAAAATATTAAAAAGGAAAATAGAAGATTGAAAATGATGTTAGTAACAATTTACCTTGGGGTTAGGTCAGTTTGCTTTAGTCAAAGTGCTAAGAACATTTATCTGTACAGTGATCAAAGACATTATTCTATCTCAAATCCCTAATGTCCTCTTGTGTCTTGTAGCAAGGTACATTAGCAAGCTAATAGTATTTCCAGAGAGAGGGATGGAAAGGAAAATGCTGAGTGTGAGCTTAATAGACCTGTGTACATACATTAGCCTCTGACTCACCACTGATTCACAGAGAGCCTCTGCCAGCTCCATCTCAGGAGTCCACCATTAGCACTTCTGACCGTTCAGTCTCAGCAGCCCAAATATCTCACAAGCTTCCCAAGTAGATGCTTCACCTTGATATAGAATTTAAGCAGGTTGAAGGCAAAACTGGTGGCTTATTTTGTTGGTTGGTTTCAGTAAATACTAAGTTGACCATACTGTTCTATTTCTGGTGTCTAGGTCTCTATTAACGCAGAGAACCAGCCAATGCTAAGTATTTGCAAGGACTGAGGAGAAAAAAAGACAATTGAAGGCCCATGATAACATAATGACAACTTCTTTTTTTTTAATTCTTAGGGTTTTCATGAGTTTTTAAATAAACAAGTTAGATAACACAAAATATATCAAATGCAAAAAAAAGTTAGGCTAGTGACAAACTGATTTCATGTGATATCAGAATGGCTTTCCTTTTCTTGCTTTATGGTATCTATCAACAGGAAAGCAAAGATCACACAGGAAAGATGCTGTTTACTCTATAAATAGAAAGCTGCTCATTTTCCTTCACTCCCAATCAAGTCCAGAGAGAAAATAGCTCAATATCTCCAATTTAGCCATCGATAAATGTGTGGTGGTTTTGCATTACCTCTCCACACTTTCAGGAAGGCTCTGTAAAGAAATCACTGCAAGAATTATTTAACAGTGTTTTCCCAATAGTGCCTGTCAGCCTGTCAATAAGATGTAGATGATTTGCAACGCCTCAGAGCAAAACACTGACAAAATCAGTTATTACCAACTCAAAAACTCAGAGGCTTCTACAGACCACTCCTCATTTATAAGTTACCCACATTCCAATACTATTTCAGAATGACTCCGAAAGAAGTATATTTAAAATGGCTCATATTAGAATAAAAAATTAGTATTTAATTTACTCACATTAGCATTTTCAAGGTTGAGGTATGGGGCTGGAG
The DNA here is from genome assembly GCF_000622305.1 of Nannospalax galili. Taxonomy (NCBI): domain Eukaryota; kingdom Metazoa; phylum Chordata; class Mammalia; order Rodentia; family Spalacidae; genus Nannospalax; species Nannospalax galili. The sequence goes on from NW_008330327.1 coordinate 789,833, forward strand.
AGATGGCTCAGTGGTTAAAAACACTGGCAGCTAACAACTGTTTGTAATTCCAGTTCCAGAGGACCTGATGGCCTCTTCTGTGTTCTCTGAGCATTGCACAACATGGCTGCGCTTATGTACATGCAGGCAATACACACATGCACATAAAGTTTAAATAATAAATAAAGTGTTAAAAAAATTCAAGGTTGAGGTGTAAGAGTTTTCCACTGCCTCACCAACAATGTCTTGTGCACTCAGACCTTGTCCTTGAGCTGGGAAGTCCCATTTGTGTTCCCTTGGTTAGAGCCCCAGGTATTTGATTCTCCTTTGGTTTCACTGGTGAAGGATACAGACAGAACAAATGCTTCATATCCACCTGGACAACCGTCCTCCTCTAGCATTTTCTCCACTTCTACTGGCGAGGACATTTTCCCTCGTTCTTTCCTAACCTCACCAATTCACCTACAAGTCCTGATCGTGAATGGATCCAGTATCTCAGGCCTTGACTTGTGGTATAGAAAACACAGGTTACTGACAACACCCTGGCTCCAGGCACCTGCTCACGATGGCTACAGCCCTTTCTACCATTCCTAATGGTGGCCAGCCAGCATCCTCAACTAACGCCAGTTTTCCCAAAACTTCCCTGCTGCCTATCTACATTCAAACTCTCTCCTGTCTTCACAGAGACGTTAAAAGTCCAAGGGCCTCTCCCCCGCTACTTCCAAGGCTCCTGCATTGTTTCTTCTTTGGATGATCTTTTTTACTTGCATATATTATGAACATTTCAATCAGGTCTTCTTCAGACTAATGTTCTTTCTCTCTCTATTTTGTTAGAACCTTCTGGTGAATTTTGCCACTACCTGCTTAATACTCTTCCTCGGTCCTTCGCATTTCATATCTCAGTATTCCTCCACAATCCTCCTGTTCATCTCTGCAACGCCTGCAACCTCATGAGGGAGCTGGTGGGATGGAGTTTGGATTCAGAGTAAGAAGAATAAGAAGCCCATTCACCATATGACTTAATGAATGCTCAGAGTAAGAAAATAAAAGTTCAAATCCCAGCTCCACTACTTATACTATACAAATGTTTTAGGAAAAAGTTATTTAGCTTCTTTGCACACTGGATTTCTCATCTACATGGTATAGGTACTAAAGTCTGGTAGATAGAGTTCTTATGGCGACTCTGGTAACCATTGCAAAGTAACAAGTAAAGGATCTGTGCATTAATAGCTTTTGATACATACTATTCTTGTATTGGCTTTATGCTCCCAGAAAGACTTTCTTTTGTTTGTGAAACAAAACAGTGATGCAGGAGCTTAGTTAGGGAGAATCATATCATGGAAAAGAGAGGAATGCTTGCTCCAAAAATTTAAATCAATTAAAGGTTAACTGACCTTATACCCTATGGCTCAATTCTTCATTAGTTTTAAGGCGCCTCCATTCCTTTTATTTTCAATTTAAAAAATTAATTCTCGCCCTCCTGGCCTGCTCTCCTGCCCTCAGGCCTCTCTCGGGGTAAGTCTATCGCGCAGCCCTCCGCACCTTGACTCCCCCAGCCGCGTTCACCCTTCCATCTCCCCCGCTGTTCTCTACTCCTAGTTTGGGCCCTGTGCCATTCCTAGTCTTGGGGCCCCAGACACCTGGGAA
>NW_008330327.1:791705-792242 GCF_000622305.1 Nannospalax galili
CCCTTCCATCTCCCCCGCTGTTCTCTGCTCCTGGTTTGGGGCCTGCGTCATCCCTGGTCTTGGGTCCCCAGACACCTGGGGAACTGGTGCTGCTTCCTGATACTTTTCACCCAGGCCAGCTTGGTGCCTTCCTTGAGCTCCACGAGCACTGCTTCTGGACCTGGCCCCACCCTCACCTCTCTCTGCTTCCCTGGACCTCTACCACCAGCTAACTCTCCTAACCTGCTCTCCTATCCTCAGGCCTCTTGGGCTAAGTCTATCGCGCAGCCCTCTGCGCCTTGACTACCCCAGCCTCATTCACCCTTCCATCTCCCCCGCTGTTCTCTGCTCCTAGTTTGGGCCCTGTGCCATTCCTAGTCTTGGTGCCCCAGACACCTGGGGAACCAATACTGCTTCCTGATCCTGTTCACCCAGACCAACTTAGTGCCTTCCTTGGGCCCCAGGAGCACTGCTTCTGGACCTGACCCGGCCCTCATCTCTCTCTGCTTCCCATATCCTTAATGAACATAGATGCAAAAATTCTCAATAAAATACTTG
>NW_008330327.1:796013-806898 GCF_000622305.1 Nannospalax galili
TAGCTCAGAAAAATGTTATTGAATAGGTTAATGCTGTTGTAATGAAATGCTTCTTCTAATTAAAAAAAAAATTAAAAAAATTAATTTTCTAGGAGTTTCATGCAATGGATTTTGATCATACTTTTGCCTCTCATAAATTCTCCCAGATCCACCCCCACCTCCCTACCCACCTCCCTTCAAGCTCTTCTCCCCTACCCTCACCCCATGGAATACAGTTTATGTTGCCCTAATACTACTGAGTGTGGAGCCAGTCCTGGGATGTGGTCAACCTAAGAGCGGCCACACTCTTAGAAAGACTGACTCCTTTTCTCCCAGGAGCTCTCATATGCCGATAAAGTAGCTTCCATTCTTTCGAGCAGTCTTGACAGCAATGTCAGCAACTGTTCTTCAGTCTCCTTGATCTTAATCCGAACTCTCCAGGGCCCGTATTGTGCTTCAACACAAATGCACATATAACCTTGTTCCTTTTCAGTTCACCTTTGAACAGCAAACAAATATTTTATTAGAACTTTTCTAATTTAGTGAAATTTCTTTACTAATACAGTTGTAATTCAAAGAAAACCACTGTTTAAAACTCTTGATGTGAGTTTTAAACATAAGCATAAAAATATAAGCAAAACATGCCATACATATATGAAACAAAAATACATGAAAAAATAATTTTATTAATTGGGAATTACTTCATAGGATAGTTATTCGTGTTAAAGGAGAATACTTAGATACACACACAGAAGCTTCAAAGAATATGAAAATGAATCCACGGAGAGATGTGACATTACCGGTATCCACCTGAGAATAGCATCTTTGATCCTGTCCCCAACTCAGTTAAAATCCTATGAAGTTATTTTTTGTGTCAATATCAGCTTTCTTCAATTTATAGAATTATATGATGACTCAAGGAAGCAGGTGGTAACCCCAAAATAACACCCGGTCATTGTTCTGCCTATTTCAAAAATTTTCACGTTTTATTTCTGACAGTTCAGCTCCAAGAGCTGAGAACAGCACTAACTGTACATTCTATCTGATGACACTCACAAAGCAACCCTCCACAATCAGTGAAAAAGATATAGAATGTATTAACCAGCCTGAAAATAATACATAATAGTCAGGTCCTGAGCGAGTAACAGAACTCTCAATTTCCACTCTGAGAGCCAGTGTTTTGAATGTACTCTATCCTGCTTTCCTTAAACAGTAAATGAGATTTAGGAGAATTATACAATGTCTTCTCTAGATTTAAAAATTCCTTCCTGCAGAGAGCAGGAAGGTTCAGGAGACCCATGAAGCTCGTGAAACAAGACTCACAAGCCTTCCCTTGTGCTGGAAATACAACAAACAATGCTGGGGGAGACTCCTTGGTGGAACTGCCTGCAAGCTGTGCAAGGCACTCTGATGATGCATCTTTCATAACCCATGGTGGGGTGGACTCTTCAGTAATACCGCTTCCTGAGTTATCCATGCCTCTGTAATTAATCCTTCACCCATGCGTCAATAAGAAACACCAATAAACGCATTGCTTACCCAAGCTGGGCTTAGAATCATTTCTTTGTTCTGTCATTGCCCTCTCTATCTGGTGTTAATAGAAGTAAATTCCCCAAGAAAAGCAATGCAACATTTGTTAGATGTTATTATTGTTTCTTTGATCCTACAATTTTAGAGTAGATGGCAGAAGTTACAGGAGCAGGGAAAGAAAGTTGAACCATTTGGAGACGTAACAGTACAATGTCTTGCATTTTTCCACCTCACGCTCTCTCCCTCCTGCACTGCATTAGAGAGCTAGCTCTGGTCCTTACTACTAAGAAGGGTGGTGCCATAGCAGGACATGAGGAGTGTGATAGAGAATCATCATCACCACTGTGGCATCTCCACAGTAGGCTCACAGTAGAACTACTGTAGCTCCCTTCGCTGTCGCCCTGATCCTGAGCGTGTGCACGGGAGTTCTGAAAACAAGAAAAGTGATGTCAGCTTTGGCACATGGCCTAAGTCAATGAAGCTTGTGCCTAGCAAATCATCTGAAGACAGATCACAACCCTCAGTGCTTTGTTTACAGAGGCATCGGCAATAAACATATATACCTTTCACTACAAGAAAAGCACAGCCACCTCCATCAGTTGAAGAAAAGAAGCAATACTCTGTTTTAAATCATGAGAAGCTTAGATAAAAGAGAAACGATAAATGTGACATGAGGTACCTCTGTTCTAGTCAATGTCATCAGAGCATTTGGAAAGGCTATATCCCCGTTATCTCTTGTCACCTGTAATTATCATTATAAACACCGGCTACTTGGGCGGCCTTTACAATATGTGACTTTCAGTTCAATAATATTGAAGAAAAGAAGGACATCTTATTCTGAGAAGTTATGCTGGTCAATGTCTCTTAGCACTCCTGTGTAGCTCCTTCTACTAAAGAAGAGAGTCCATTCTTCCTTGAAGAACAGGAACTCTTCTGACTTTACTAACCACAAATAAAAATATCAGTGACTAAACAGAATTATTTTAAAAATGAAGGTAATATGTTTACGTGCATTACAAAAAAAGCCTCTAAGGAAAAGCATAATTAAAGAAACCAACAGTACATGTCTCAACCCTATGTAGTTTAAGCTCATTTAAATATCTGTAAGCTAATTCTTCTTTTCATTTAGAAAAAATCTTGTCTGTTTTCTGAAAGTGTAGTAGTTACCCATTATTCATGTTTTTGCTTTCGGAACTCAGCCACAATTCAAAAAAATATTTAATGTGAAACTGTAGAAATAAGCAATTCTTAAGTTTTGGATTGAACACTGTTCTGAGCATCTTGATGAAACCTTACACCGTCCTCTACCTTCCCGTGTGGAATGTGAACCAACCTTTTTGCCCACCGTATCCACTCTGCATGTCCTACCAGCCTATTAGTCAATGAGTGGTCCACTCAGCTGTCCAGTCTGCTGTGATAGGCTAACACTACTGTGTTCAGGTCAGGCCCTGGAGTGCAAGAGCAGTGATACTGCTGAGTTGTTTTGCCAAAGAGAAGCCGTAACATGCTTCTTTTAAGGGAAAAGGTGAGTGTCACTTAACCAGAAAAGGGAAAGGAAACTAGATTGAGACTGATAAGTGGTGCAGTCAGAAGTAACAGGAAGAGAAACATTAGTACGTGGGGGTCAGTGCATCCAGTTTTCCACTCTGAGTCTTAGAACACATCCCCAAAGATAAGGGGGAGCGGGTTCTACTGCCCTTTCAACATCAGCTTTTTGCAACTATTTGTTTCTTTAAAATATAAGCACCTAAGTATTTAATGGAAAAGGAATAAATTCTAAAAATACAACATTCTGAAAGCATGCACACACGCACACACATACAAATACACAAAAAGCAGAAAAATCAGAGGAAAAAAAATCATGCGTACTGTTGTTGAATTGTGACAGCAAATCATAAGAGAGGACATAGCTATTGATGATGGCATCAGAAGGGTGGCATTTAGCCTTAAATCATTACCACTGGACTCACAGCTTGTACACAGTCCAAGAATCACAAACAGAGAAATGAAATTTGAGCCGGGCGTGGTGGCACATGCCTTTAATCCTGGCACTCGGGAAGCAGAGGAAGGTGAATTTCTGTGAGATTGAGGCCGGTCTGGTCTACACAGCAAGTTCCATGCCAGCTGTGGCTACGGGATACCCTGTCTTAAAAAGAACATCAAAAAAAATGATGAAGAAAAGATGAAATTTATGGCTCAGAAGAGCCAGATATTGAACCATTTTGCTTCAGCATTTATTTCTTGGAGGCACACAGAAGCAAAGCATAGATCATTCCAGAAACTCCTGGAAGGTAAAGGTTTCTCACCATAGGTGGGCCTCCACCAGGAAAGTGAAACCTTGCCATCATTTTTCACTGATTAGGTGGCGACTAATATAAAAAATATTAGCTATTAGCAACTGTTAAAAAATTCCCCTAGCTGTCATCATAGGGGAGGGAGAGGGAGACCCACCCACTGCTCTTCGGCCCCTATGTTTCGTTGAACAGGTGTCTCATGGTCAGAATCTGTAGCTTCTGTGAAAGCCACATACAAGCACAGGCACACACAGATGCAAACACACACCGTTTCATGATCTTTACTTATTTTACTCCTGAATTCCACCATTTTTATTCTCTCATTATTCAATATTGACTCATTATTTTGACTAGAAATTTTGAAATAAAATGCATTGTGCAAAATGTTTGTGAAGTGACAGCTAATTCTGAGCTGGGAAAATTCAGGTGACTTTATAGGGTAAGGAGAGCGCATTCTGTTCTTCAAGCTCTGGACCATAGCAATCATCCAACTAGTGTTCTCCCAACACGCACTAGCTAATCTGTGAGGCCCAGTGCAGCAGAAAATGACCTTACAGATGTCTCTTCAAATATTCTACCTTTGCTAATTAATGTCATATTCCTTCACCACTGGAATGCAAGAGCTAGCACAGGTACTCCAGAGCCCCAAATGTATTACGTGACATACACATACTGGCTTGGCACACCAACATCTGAGTTTCCTCCAACCAGCTTTGGAACATGTACCACCTATACCAGTAATGCACTGTGTTCCAGCCTAGGGATGGACATCCAACCAGGTTACCACCCACCCCTGTGTGCGTTCCAAACTACAATAAACAACTTACCATCAGGAGACTATAACTTTTGTGATAGGATTTTCTTGGCACCTAGAGTGGTGGTGGGCCAGAACCTCACATGGTCTGAGTTGTTTACAAATGAAATCATGGCATTGCTAAGTAGGGATAGTGACATTCACTGCCCTGTCTGACCCAAGAAGTCCTCAAATGTTTGAACGCACAATTTTCCTTACCCTGTCTCCCTTCCATTACTTCCTTGACTACCCACACAGGGTTGGGGATGATGAAGATGAAAAAAAGTTAGATATTGCCCTAGGGATGAGAGGCTTGGAGAGCGGCTGAGAATGTGTATAGGTCAGACAAATAGTGGCAGAGTGGAGGATACATGAGAGCTGATGTGGGGACCTAAAGGCCCCACCTTGCATAGGTCCGAAAGGAAGTTACTGGGGGCACGGCCTGGCTTGTTTTGAAAGTCTGAAGAATACTTCTGCACTGCTGAGGAGTGCATGATCAGCGCGTGACCATCCTTAAGATACACCCTGGGGTTGGGGGGAGTTCCAGGTGCCTTTATAAGCTTTGGAACACTTGCAATAGATGAGTCTCTGCCTGACTAAGACTCCCCGTTGGATCTGAGTGTCCCTGGGTAATGGGGGCGGCATGGGCTGGCGAATGGCGTGCTTACTCATCCCCAATCTCACCTCGCCGGGGGTCGTGGGTTCAAGTCCCCGGCAAGCTGAGGCTCCGGGTCCTTAAATATGCTTTGTTGCTCAGAGTTAAAATTTTTCATTGAGAACTTCAAGGCAGCAACTGGATCACGAGACCTGTTCTAGTGGATTATTCTGAGCTCAACCCTCCCTGGCTGCACTGGCACCATATCCATGAAGTCAGTGCATGTCCTTCCCTGAAATTTCCAACCCTGTTGCCTCACTGCAATCACTTATTACACTGAGGGGAAAAAAAAAAAAAAAAACTACCGTGCATCCATCTTTATTAGTCATGCATTGTGCCTAAGGTAAGTTGCAAAAGTCTCTTCACCTGGCATAAACGTATCTTGACACTGGCATTACCTTCAGTCCCAGTCTTGTCTCATTTGACCGCTTTCCACTGCATCTGTATATCACCTACAGATTTTTGCTTCAAGTACAGAATTCTTCGAGTAGGTTTGTGCTTGTACAAGTTGGCATGTTGTTTCCTGTTTGACTTGAAAAGTCTGTAACTCTTGTCTGCTAACTTCATTTTAAAGCTCACACTGAAAGTTGTCTCTTTCTAATTCTCACTGTCGTACCAGCATCAAATCGTGTGTCTTGTTCATCTCTGCACATTCCACCATACCTCCCCAGTGGTCCTAAGGATCAAAGCCCAGGAAGTTCTTAGGTAATGTCAATTCAAGTATTCCCTCCTGAATTAAAGCTCACCCCAAATGCTCTGGCATCCCCTTTACAGATGGAGAAGGATAGAGGAACAGCAGAAGGGGAGAAACACTGCTGAGCCATTTGGTGATAGGTAGATTTGAATGGCCCTGAATGATAGCTGGGTCATGTGCTATGGGCATGTAAATTGCTGGCAGCAAGGTCTGTAGGGTAGCTGCGTGTGGCAGCCAGACCTGGCTGGCATGATATGTGTTCCCTCCATTGGAATTCAAGGTCCAAGTCTACTGGATCAGTTTAAGGTGGGAGCTGGTTACGTGAGGTTAGAAAAGTATAAGCAATAAGCCAGGTGTGGTTGTGCCTTTAATCCTAGCACTCAGGAGGTAGAGACAGATGGATCTCAGCGAGGTCAAGGCCAGCCCGGTTTACATAGCAAGTTCCAGGTCAACTGGGGCTACAGAAAGACTCTGTCTCAAAAAGACCAAAGAATAATTTTTTTAAGAAAGTATAGACGAGGTTAGAAAAGAATAGGGGGATATAGGGAAATGAACATCCTAGCAGATAACCAGAGTGGTAGGGGACTCAGATTCTGCCTGGGTCCTGAGCTCGTAAAACAAATAAGAAAGAAATTAGTGGCAGAAATAAAAAGAAAGATGTTGGGAGGCTTGAAGAAATTTGATATTTTTTGATACTGAAGAGGGAAAAAAAAAGATATTATTTGAGTCAAACTAAAGAATTGTTTTGATTTTTAAAACTGATAGAATAAAAATAAATTTAAGAAGCTTAAAAGAAACCTCAGTGTGAATCTGATTGATCTGACAGGGCTATACCACTTTACATGACCATCATCACCATGTGAGTTCAGTTCCTCCAGATCTTCGCCAGAGCTTGGCAGGCACATCTGGCCAATTCAGTGATGTTACTGGCTGGATTTGGCATTCTCTACTGTCAAAGGATGTGGAACATCTCATGGGCTTCCTTGTAGTTCATGTATCTTCTTTATGAAGTATCTGTTTAGTCTTTGTCCTGTTGAAAATTAGCTTTGTTTTTATTATTGAATTTGGAACGTTCTGCACATATTCTGATATAATGCTTTTGCCAGATCTACTCTGCAGATATTTTCTCCCAGTGTGTGTGTGTGTGTGTGTGTGTGGCTCCTGTTTAACAGTACAGTACTCTTTGAACAACAGAAACATTCGATTTTGATAGAGAACAATTTATTCACTTTTGGGGGGGTGGAATTCTTTTGGTGTTAGTTCTAAGAAAATAATGCCCATCAAAGGGCCCCATCATTTCCTCCTAGAAATTTTATATATTTAAGTTTAAATTGGGTTTATTTTCCATTTTAAGTTAATTTCCTTAGACTCTGCAAAAGGGTGATTTTTGTGCAGACACAAGACTGGGAAAACTTCTTTTGCAAAGTGATACTATTAACAATTATCACTGCGTTGCCTTTAACCCTTTGTTTATAACAGTATCCACACACCCATGAGCTCATTTCTGGACTCTCCAGCTTTCACTTTGCCTGTCATGATACTAATGACATATCGTGCTAGGCACTCATGTGCAGTTAGCCTGGAAACCAAGAAAGTTCCGCAACTTCTTCTTTTAGTATACAATATGTTTGCATCTCCAGTTGAAATTTATAATCAGCTTGTCAATTTCTATAAATGTTTTATTTATATTTTAATTGTGAATGCATTGACTGCTTACCAACTTGGGTAGAATTTACAAACTAAAAATTACTATTATAATGATTTTCAATGTGTTTAGGTTTTCCTTAAGTTTTCCAAGTAATGCTTATACTTTTAATTTATACATCTTTGTCAATATATAGATGTATCCCTAAGTACCCTATATTTGTGCTGCTACTTTAAAAATCTATTTCGTGGGGCTGGAGAGAGTGCTCAGTGGTTAACACTGGCTGCTCTTGCAGAGGACCCTGGTTCAATTCCCAGCAGCCACATGGTGGCTAACAACCACCAGTTCCAGGGGACCTGACACCCTCTTCTGACCTCCGCAGGCATTGCATGGCACAGATACACTTACATACATGCAGGCAGATAAAATAATAAAAAAATAATCTATTTCTTTTTAAATTTTAGTTTTCAAGGATATGTAAATACATCACTCATTTGAATTTCTAAACCATAACATTCAACTGCTCAGTAATTCAAAATTCTGGTCAAATTTTTCAAGATTCTGCATGACAAGCTTTCTGTTTTCTAGTTAATTCAGCAAAGAATGTACTACCTTCTGTTTCTACAGAACTATATACAGGAAAAGTTTGCAAAGATGCTCAGTAAGAAACAGAATGAGGCTATTTACTCAGCTGAAAAGATTACTTCAGGCAAAATTTTCTTTATAGACTACTAAGGGGAATTCATAAGACAATAATACCCAGATGCTGGAATTCTTTAAAGGACAGAAAAGGAATAAGAACATTTCAATTAAGCTTTCTTTGAAGTACAATGGATAAAATCTCTAGAGGATGTGTGTTTACTGACCTGTATTATGTCAATTGCTAGGAAACCAGAGCATTATTTAGGAAGCTACTTTTTCCAGAGAAGTGGATGGTGTTCAGTGCTCTAATGGGATTAATGTAACTAAGACAGTTAATTGAATCAATTCATTCCCCCAGAGCAGCTTTTACTCACCCTCATTTTCCTCCAAATTAAGGAAAGGCCACATTTTATTTCCTTTTCTTGGGTCTTTATTTAGCATTCTTTCTTTGGTAATATAGCAGAATTGAAGTGACAAAATGAGTTAAGGAAAGATTCTTTATGGACTTTGGCAGAAGCTATGAAGTTGTTTGGGAAAATCACAGAGTGTAATTTATTTCTAAAATCGCAGATGAGTGTGCTCTTTTCTTGAGTCCTACTGAACCATAATCTGGAAGGTGGGTCTGGAAAACAAACCTCTATCATCCAAGTTTAATACAATTTTCCTGAAGTCATATAAACTGGAAACCTAAAAGCAGACACATTTTGCTTGAATATTGACAAGTGGTCCTCATGTTCCTGTATTGATTCTTACATACAGTCATTCTTACAGACTGATGAGCACAGCTAGAATATTAAGTGACAACACTCAAATACAGTGTTTACTCAAATGCTGTTTGGTATTCTTTCTCTGATACCCATGGTAGATGTGACACAGTTTGCTGCTGCCTGTTTGATCCTCAGCATAAAGATCATCACATGGCCATGTTTGAGATGTGGATTTGAGGTTCACCTTTACCAAGGTGGGATATGGCTTTGGGCCATGGACTTCACATTGGCTCCACAGCAAAGCACCACACATCAGGTGGCTTAAACAGTACAATTACTGTCTGTCAGTTATGGAGGCTGGAAGCTGGAGATCAGTGTGTGGACAGAATTGGTTTCTTCTAGGCCTTTCTTCCTGATATGCAAATGGTTGTATTCTGGTTATTGTCGTCTCTCTGTGTGAATCTGTACTCTCGTCTGCTTCCTATATTCCTTTTCTTATGAAAACATTAATCACTGTTGATTAAACCCACACTAACAATCTGCTAAAACACACACACACACACACACACACACACACACACGGAGCAGTGACCTGGAGCAAAGAAGGCGGAGCCTATGACTGCCAGGCGCTGCGGAGCGCGTTCGGGTTGGAGGTTGGGGCGGTTTGGGCCACCCAGAATAATCCAAAGGCAGACTCATTTGGAGTTGAAAACTGGGAGTCATTCTTGGGCTTCCAACCATGCGTTCCTCAGCATCTAGTCTTGAGGCTGCTGATCAGGCTTCCAGTGCTTGAGACCATCAACCAGCCTCACAGCCTTCAGGGTGCCTAGTGCATAGAAGAGAAAGGACAGGCTGTCCAGAGCTGTGAGAACAAAGCATACTCTGTGCCTGCCCACCAAGATCAGTCCTATGAGTTTGTGGAATGTCCCATTATACACGCTGCAGCTAAGAAAAAAGAGAACCTTGACCCTTCAAATCTGATGCCACCACCTAATCAGACTCCATCACCAGATCAGCCTTTTGCATTATCTACTGCCAGGGAGGAGTCATCTATTCCAAGAGCAGACTCTGAGGAAAAAATGAGTTTACCCTTCTGAACAGATGTTCTGGAAGTGCAATGCTACAGAAAGGGTGGAAATGGAAGGATGATGATATTAGTCAGAAAGAGATGTGTAATAATATCACTAGAATTCATAATCAGAATAATGAGCAAGTGAGGAAGGAGGTTTTGAAGTGGGAAGCCCTTCATTCTCGTGAATGTCCTTGTGGCCCATCATTGGTCAGATTCACAGGGAAAGCAAGAGAGTAGTCACCAAGAGCAAGAATTGGGTCATGGATGGGGTATGAGTTGCCTTTTGTCAGGCATGACTGGATCATCAAACGTTGTGGCATAGAAGTTAGGTACATGATTGATTACTATGATGGCAGCGAAGTCAACAAGGACTACCAGTTCACCATCTTGGATGTGCGTCCTGCCTTTGATTCCTTCTCAGCAGCATGGAACAGAATGAAGGTCGCTTGGTGGCACTGGACTTCGTAACCACTCTTTTGTTAGGAAAATTTATGAGCTATTTTTAAAAATTTATTATTTTTATTTTATGTGTATGCATGTATTGCCTGCATGTAGGTAAGTGCACCCATGTCATTCAATGCCCGTGGAAGACAAAAGAGGCTGTCAGATCCCCTGGAACTGGAGTTAAGGACAGTTTTCAGTCACCACGTGGGTGCTGGGATTCAAACCCCAGTCTTCTGCAAGAACAGCCGGTGTTCTTAACTGCTGAGCCACCTCTCCAGCCCTAGAGGGTACTTTTGATTAATGGACGCTGTGTACTTGGGGTACTGTCAGAGACTACATAAATGGATGTGCTCATATTTGTGTGCCTGGTTGAGTACTTGTGCATGTATATGTATGTACACATGCTCCTATCTGAGGGATTAGGGGAACG
>NW_008330327.1:807322-815176 GCF_000622305.1 Nannospalax galili
GATTACTATACCCAGCCAAAATGTCTATTATAGTCAAAGGGGAAAGAAAAATCTTCCATGACATGAACAGGCTGAAGGAATTCATGTCCACAAAACCAGCCCTTGAGAGAGTTCTGGAAGCTATACAAAGAGCTGAAGAAAGGAATGACTATACCCAAGGGGTTGCAAAAAGAACTCCAAGGAGAGTATAACAGTGTAAAAGTATAGCTATAGCAAGAATATAAACAAAAAAAATGACAGGATTCAATACTCATCTTTCATTAATAACTTTAAACGTTAATGGACTGAACTCCCCAGTCAAAAGACACAGACTAGGTGAATGGATTAAGAAACAAAACCCATCTTTCTGTTGTCTGCAAGAAACTCATCTCACTTTCAAGGACAAGCACTATCTTAAGGTGAAAAGATGGGAAAAAAATACACCAAGCAAATGGTACTAAGAAAAAAGCAGGCGTTGCAATTTTAATATCTGACAAAACAGACTTTAAACTAAAACTAATCAGAAGACATAAACAGGGCCAGTTCATTCCGATCAAAGGAAAAATTGACCAAGAAGATATTAGAAACATGAACATATACTCACCAAATGCTGGTGTAGACCCGGATTAATCCCAGCTCATTAATAGTAGCTCTGCTGGATAGCTTTAGTGTCAACTTGACACACCTGGGTTGAGGGAGCCTCAACTGGGGAATTTCCTCTATTGGACTGGCCTGTGGCCATGTCTGAGGAGCATCTTCTTGATGAGTGATGTGGGAGGGCCCAACCCACTGTGGGTGGGCCTGTGTTGCATAAGAAAGCAGGTTGAGCAGGGGCCAGGGGAACAAGCCAGTAAGCAGTGTTCCTCCATGGCCTGTGCTCCAGCTCTTGCCTCCAGGTTCCTGCCCTGAGTTCCTACCTTGGGCTCCTGGATGAACTCTGACCCATGATATGCAAGCTAAATAAACCCTTTTCTTCCCAAGTTGATATTGGTCAGAGTGTTTTGTCACAGTAATGAAGAAACATTGAGCAGGGGCCAGGGGAACAAGCCAGTAAGCAGTGTTCCTCCATGGCCTGTGCTCCAGCTCTTGCCTCCAGGTTCCTGCCCTGAGTTCCTACCTTGGGCTCCTGGATGAACTCTGACCCATGATATGCAAGCTAAATAAACCCTTTTCTTCCCAAGTTGATATTGGTCAGAGTGTTTTGTCACAGTAATGAAGAAACAAACTAAGACAGAGATTGGTACCAGAGAGTGGGGTATTGCTGTGACAGACCTGACCTTTGTGTTTTGGGGAGGACTGTGGAAGTGTTTGAAACTTTGGGCTGGAAAAGCCATTGCGTGCTCAGAGTTTGTTGCAGTGGAACTTGGAACAGTTATGTTGAAAGAGTTGTAGATGATGGAGGCCTGGCTTGTGAAGCTTCAAAGGGAAGCGGAGACTATTAGCAAGTCTTTTGGGAGGTATTTCCTCAGGGTCAGCACACAGAGGGGACCCAAGCCTCTGTCTCAGGCTGGAAGCAGGACTTGGTAATGTGTAAGAGTCTCCTGCATGGTTCTGGTGTTGAAAGCGTGAAGGGGTCACAGAGAGCAGCTGAGGCTTGGCACACAGAGGCCAGGAAAGGCCATAGGTGAAAGTGCAGCTTCAGTTGCAGTTAAGACCCCAGGATTGAAGGGGTCATGGAGATAATCTGAGGCTTTGCACCTGGAGAGGCAAGAAGAAGCCATTGGTGAAGATGTAGCCTCAGTTTCAGTAGAGACCCCAGCTTTTTGGAGATGTCAGGACCGTGGGATGACCATGAAGTACTGTAGTAGGTGTGGAATGGAGCTGGCCTGGGTCTGTGAGACAAGCTGTGTGTGCTGTGGACGGCAGAGTCAGAGAAGTGGAGTTGCCAGAGCCCTTTGGAGGCCAGAAGATCATTAGTGAATCCCAGATGTCTAGCCTTGAGCTACTTCGCTGGACTTTGGTTTTGCTTAGGTGTGCCCTATTCTTCCCTTTGAAATAAGACAGTACTTGTTTTGGATTTTACAGAGGCCCACCCACAGTTAAGAGACCTTTACAAGAGACTATGGACTTTGAAGTGTTTGGATTTCTTAAGGACTGTGGGGTTTTTAAGGTTGTACTGTCTTCTGTTGTGATATTAATACAGAAATTGGAAAGTTATGGTTTAATAGTGATGTGTGTGTGTCGAGCTGACAAGGGGTCAATTGTTCTGCATAGCTTTAGTGTCAACTTGACACACTTGGGTTGAGGGAGCCTCAATTGAGGAATTTCCTCCATAGGACTGGCCTCTGGCCATGTCTGAGGGGCATCTTCATGATGAGTGATGTGGGAGGGCCCAGCCTACTGTGGGCGGTGCCACCCCTGGGCAGATTGTTGCATAAGAAAGCAGGCTGAGCAGGGGCCAGGGGAGCAAGCCAGTAAGCAATGTTCCTCCATGGCCTGTGCTCTAGCTCCTGCCTCCAGGTTCCTGCCCTGAGTTCCTACTTTGGGCTCCCGGATGAACTGTGACACAGGATATGTAAGCTAAATAAACCCTTTCCTCCCCAGGTTGATATTGGTCAGAGTGCTTTGTCACAGCAATGAAGAAACAGACTAGGAGAGTAGGGGACTTCAATACCCCATTGTCTCCATTAGATAGGTCAACAGGACAGAGAATTAACAGAGAGACATGTGAATTAAACAATACATCAAATGGGCCTAAGAGACACCTACTGAATATTCCACCCAAGCACCAAAGAATATAATTTCTATTCAGCACCCCATGGAACTTTCTCCAAAATCAACCATATACTGGGGCACAAAACAAACCTCAACATATTCAAAAAAGATTTAAATAACTCCATGCATTCTATCAGACCACATGCAATAAAGCTTAAAATTAATACTGGAAGAAACCCTAGTAACTACATGAACTCATGGAGATTAAACAACACATTTGAATGATGAATGGGTCAAAGGAGAAATTAAGAAAGAAATAAAAATATTCCTGGAACTAAATGAAAAACACACTACAACACAACAAAACCACTGGGACATGTTGAAAGCAGTCCTTAGAGGGAAGTTCATAGCTCTAAATGCCTACATTAAAAAATCGGAAAGACCGGAAATAAATGGCTTAACATTGCAACCCTGGTCACTTGAAAAGCAACAACAAATGCAACCCAAACCCAGCAGACAAGAAGAAAGAACAAAAATCAGAGCAGAACAATACAAAGAATCAACGAGTCTAAGAGCTGGTTCCTTGAAAACATAAACAAGATTGACAGACCGCTAGCCCAGTTAACCAAAAGAAAGAAAGAACCTCCAAATCAACAAATTCAGAGATGAAAGGGGAAACATCACAACAGACACCAGAAAGATCCAGAACATTATAAGGGAATGCTTTAAAAAACCTATACACTACTAAACTTGAAAACCTAAAAGAAATGGACAGGTATCTGAAAGTATGGGAACCACCAAAGCTAGACCTAGAAGAGATCAACAGCTTAAACAGACGTATAAGACAAAAGGAAATTGAAACAGTAATACAAAATCTTCAGACTAAAAAAAGCCCATGACCAGATGGATTTATAGCAAAATTCTACGAGACATTTAAAGAAGATCTACATCCAATACTACTTAATTTATTCAAAAAGATAGAAATGAAGGGAGAACTTCCAAATTCCTTCTATAAAGCCAGCATCATGCTAACACCAAAGCCAGGTAAAGATACAACCAAAAAAGAAAACTATAGATACCCATATCTTAATGAACATAAGTGCAAAAATTCTCAACAAAATACTTGCAAAACATCATCCACCATGATCGACTCGGCTTTATTCCAGAGATGCAGGGATGGTTCAATATATGTAAGCTTATAAATGTCACAAGTCATACAAATGAACTCAAATACAAGAAACACATGGTCATCTCAATAGATGCAGAGAAGGCCTTTGATAAAATTCAACATGCATGAACATAGATGAACTATGTTCAAAGTCCTAGACGGAATTCAACTGGAGGAAACATACCTCAACATTCAAAACCATATACAACAAACCCACAGCCAACATCATTCTAAATGGAGAAAAACTGGAAGCATTCCCATTAAAATAGGGAACCAGGCAAGGCTGTCTAATAGCTCCATTCCTTTTTAACATAGTGCTTGAAAATCTTGCAAGAGCAATAAGACAAGAGAAGGAAATTAAAGGAGTAATAATTGGAGAAGTAGAGATCAAATTATCCTTTTTGTAGATGATATGATACTGATTCTAAGAGATGCCAAAAAATTCCACCAGAAAACTCATAGAAATTATTAAAACGTTCTGTAAAGTGGCAGGTTACAAAATTAATCTACAAATTCGATATCCTTTCTATATACCAAAAACAAGCAATCAGAGAAAGAGTACATGGAAGCCCTCCCTTTCACAATAGCTGCAAAACAATAAATAAATAAAATAAAATATGTTGGAATAAACCTGAACAAAGATATTAAAGACCTGTACAAGGAAAATTATAAATCTTTAAAGAGAAAGATAGAGGAAGACATCAGAAGATGGCAGGACCTCCTGTGCTCATGGATTGGAAGAATTATTATTGTGAAAATGACCATCCTACCAAAAGCCATTTATAGATTCAATGCATTGCCGGAAAATCCCCATGATATTCTACACAGATTGGAAAAAAACATCCTAAGATTCATATGGAAGAACAAAAGACCTCAGAGAGGGAAAGCAACCCTGAGCATGAAGAATGATGTTGGGGGAAATACTATTGTATTACAGAGCTACAGTCATAAAATCAATATGGTACTGGCAGAAAAATAGACCTGTAGATCAATGGAACAAAATTGAAGACCCAAATATGAGTACATGCAATTTCAACCACCTGATATTTGACAAAGGGGCCAGGAATATTCACTGGAGGAAAGACAGCATGTTCAGAAAATGGTGCTGGCAAAACTGGATCTCCACCTGTAGAAGAATGAAACTAAACCCCATCTTTCACCCTGCACAAAAGTCAATTCCACATGGATCAAAGACCTCAATGTGAAACCTGAAATTGAAACTGTTAGAAGAAAACATTGGGAAAAACCTACAAGATATAGGTGTAGGAAAGGATTTTCTAAACCAGACATCAATTATTCAGGAAACAAGGCCAAGAATCAACAAATGGCACCTCATTAAACTGAAAAGCTTCTGTACATCAAAAGAAGCAACCAAGGAAGTGAAGAGAAAACCCACAGAATGGGAGAAAATCTTCACCAGCGACACATCTGACAGAGGTTTAACATTCAGAATATATAAGGAACTCAAAAACACAAAGAACCAAGAAAGGAAGTAACAATTAAAAGATGGGCTAAGGAGTTGAACAGAGAGTTCTCAAAAGGAGAAATAAAGATGGCTAAGAAGTATCTGAAAGGTGTTCAACATCACTAATAATTAGGGAAATGCAAATTAAAACCGCTCTAAGATTTCATCTTACCCCAGTCAGACTGGCTAAGATCAGAGAACAAATGACACCAAATGTTGGAGAGGATGTGGGGAAAGGGGAACACTCATCCACTGCTGGTGGGATTGCAAACTTGTTCAACCCCTGTGGAAAGCAGTGTGGAGAACTCTTAAAAACCTAAAAATGAACCTACCATTTGACCCAGTTATACCACTCCTTGGCATATACCCAAAGAACTCATCCTATTGCAGAGACACTTGTACATCCATGTTTGTTACTGCTCTTTTTACAATAGCTAAGAGTTGGAAGCAACCTAAGTCTCCCTCAGCTGATGAGTGGATAATGAAAATGTGGTTCATTTTTATGATGGAGTTTTACTCAGCAGTAAAGAAAGATGAATCATGAAATTTGCAGGTAAATGGATGGAACTAGAAACTGTTATACTCAGTGAAGTAACAAATTTGCAGTTGTGCAAATGTAGCCAGGCAGTAACAACAACATGCCAAGAGCAGAGGCTCCAGCACTGGAGCCCTAGCAGCTGGCTTGGCGCCTGCTCCCCTTAGCAACACAATCAGTCACACATTTTTATATGAAGGAACAAGCACAAGCTTGAATTTAGAAATGAGGAAGATAGATAGAAAGGAAGAGAAGATGGGGGAGGGAAGACGGGAAGGACGGAAGGAAGGAGGGAGGGGGGAGGAGGAGGAGGAGGAGGAAGGAAGGAAGGAAAAGGAAGGAGGAAGGAAGGAAGGAAGGAAGGAAGGAGGAAGGAAGGAAGGAAGGAAGGAAGGAGGAAGGAAGGAAGGAAGGAAGGAAGGAGGAAGGAAGGAAGGAAGGAAGGAAGGAGGGAAGGATGGAAGGAAGGAGGGAGGGGGGAGGAGGAGAAGGAGGGAAGGAAAAGGAAAGAAGGAAGGAAGGAAGGAAGGAAGGAAGGAGGAAGGAAGGAGGAAGAAGGGAGGGAGGAAGGAAGGAAGGAGGGGGAAGGAAGGAAAGAATAAAGAAAGGAAGTTTCTAATCAATTCGTATTTACTAAGAGATCCATGGTCTTTCTTCCAGTAATTGATTCTAGAAGAACTAAAATTTTGTAATGTTCAGAAACTCAGCTTGACACGTTCTAGTCCTCTGCATCCCCATCTTTAGGGCGAGACACAAGGACTAGGGGAAGTTGCAAAGCCCTTGTGTGTCTTTTTTAGCTGCTGCTGTCTCCTTATCTTATCCTTCCATGCCCTTCAGTCCCAACTGGCAGAATTTTACCCATCCTTACTGTTTTATTAGATTCTTGGTTTTTTTCTTCAAACAAATGTCTTTCCATCTCACCTTAAAATTTTGAAATTGTTGATATATTTTCCTATTTCAGTCTGTACCTGTAGCACAAACCCCCTTTCCTTTTGCTGCCTTCTTGCTTTGAGCCAGCCTTATACTTGAAAGGCATTAATTAATAGCTCCAGTGAACTGGTTCCCCAAAGATGTATGATCCTCGGCAGACTGTTCACATCAAAATGGTTTATATTTTGCTTAATCAAAGCTGTTTTCTGCATTCCTTTTCAAGTTCTTCAAATAATTCTGTACTTTCTTCCCAAGGTTTCTGTAATACAATTATTTTTCCACCTACTTTTTTTTTTACCTTGTCACAAAATACACATTTCTTTCATTTGCTGCTTTATGTAAGCTTATAAAGTACTGAGAACTCTGAGTTTTCCAGAACTTCTTTAAGAATTGTTCTTTATGTTACTGAGGGCACAGCCCAGGTTTCTCTAGGCTCCTAACACTTTCTACCAAAACCCAGGAAGAGTATGCAGAGCCCATTTTAGGGGCTAGTGTTCAATACCTTTTTCAACCACATGGCCAGGAGGCAAAGATCTGTCTCCCTCTCTAATCTTGTCTATCCTGGATCTCATAGGCAAAAATGACAAGAACATGTGACCTCACCCAAATTGGTCTCTCCTTATACTCTTAATTATCTCTTTTGACCCTACCAAACTTTGAGTTCTAATGATCCTTTTTTTTTTTAATTTTTTTAATTAAAAGAAGCGTTTCATTACAACAGCATTAACCTATTCAATAACATTTTTCTGAGCTAGGGTACATCTCTTTCAAAATTGGCTGTACATTTCTAGGTTTACAGATGAATTATTACGCTTATATAATCTTTTACTCATTATAAACTCTATAAGACATAAAATTAAATGAGGTTCCAAAGTTTAAAAAGATCGCCACTTCGTTGTCAGAACACACAGTTTCATACAGAAAAATTCATTACAAGGCTATTGACATTGAGACGTTTTCACATGCATTTCTAATCTCTATATACATGACTATTACTGGTCACAGTCACCCACCTTCTGAGCTTCTCTGCATCTGAGCATGAATACAAACTCGTCAGGTAGACAGGCTTCTTCTCCCACTAGAGCCTCCATACTCTGCTATCCCTGTCACTGTCCACTGTGC
>NW_008330327.1:815946-816966 GCF_000622305.1 Nannospalax galili
AAACATCCAAGAAGGTTAGTTCCACCATTCTGGCATTTTTAATTACTGTGTGTCCTGCAGATAAATCTTGGGTAATGACCACTTGGTCTCAACTAAACCTTATCTAGAGATTTATTTCTTGATCTGTTATGTATAATGTGTCAGTAGATTGTAGGAATAATGTGGTTCCCTCTGGTTTTCGTGACTAGCTAGGCATTGTTCTCTCTTGTATTGTCTCACTGCTCTATCATGGTTTTCCCACTAAAGGTGCGCCCACTTCCCCCCCTTTCTTCCTTATTAATACCCTTGCTCCCATGATCCTACCTCTGTTGAACTGCTTCTTTCTCCTTATCCCCTAGGTTCTGTTTTTGTTTTTGAGACAGGTTCTCCCTGTATCCCTAGCTGGCCTGGAACTCACTATATAGACCAGCCTGGCCTTGATCTCACAGAGATCTGGCTGCCTCTGCCTCCTGAGTGCTGGGATTAAAGGCATGTGCCACCACATGTGACTCATTCTTAGGCTTTTATATTATAAGATGAAACTTAGTTTTTACATTGACTTGCGTGTCTTTCTGACCATGGTATGCCTGTGGAGGTCAGAGAACATCTTGGTGGAGTTAGTTCTCCTACTATGTGGATCCCAAGGATTGAAGGTAGGTTGTATGGCTTGGTGGCAAACACCTTTATCTGCTGAGCCATCTTACCAGTACACAGATTTGTGTCTTTCTGTCTGTCTGACCTTCTGTGTGAGCATGTGCATATGAGTACAAATGCCTGCAGAGGTCAGAGGTGTCAGATCCCCTGGAACTGGAGTTACAGGGTGGTTGTGAGCCATCCAACATGGGTGCTGGGAACCAAAGTTGGGTCCTCTGCAAGAGCAGTAAATGCTTTTAATCACTGAACCTTCCCTCAAACCCATGATTAAAAACAAAAAAAAACAAACTTGAAAAATCCTAAACATATCATGTAAGGGAAGATATAGCAGTTACCTTTGAAAGAACCACTGGCCTTGAATTTCTGAGACAAAATCATAAGAATTTT
>NW_008330327.1:818438-825027 GCF_000622305.1 Nannospalax galili
CTATGTTCATTAAGGATATGGGTCTATAGTTTTCTTTTTTGGTTGTATCTTTACCAGGCTTTGGTATGAGAGTGATGCTGGATTCATAGAAGGAATTTGGAAGTTTTCCCTCCATTGGCCAGGGGAGTTAATATTTGCTGAAGGGCAGGTGGGGCCCTCCAAAAGAGAAAACAGCACCGTTAATTCCTCTGAGGGAATGGGAAAAAATGGTTTAAGCCAATTTATGGTGTCACAGAGTTGTTGAAAATTAACTAGTGTATAGACCAGCTTTGAATTAAAGGCAGGGGCCATAAGGCGTACGCTGACCGAAATGGTATGCCCAAAAAGGCATAAGGAGGTACCTCCTGTAACTTATTTAAGGCAATAGATAAACCAAGGGATGATAGGCGAGAGAGTAAGTCTCTGGTTACCTTGAGGAGAAATTGTGGGTTAGGGTGGGGCAACAGAATGTCATCCATATAGTGAATAAATTGTACACTGTGAGGGATGGCTGAAGTGGCTCATGAGACAAAAAGCTGACAGATAGTAGGACTATTCTTCATTCCCTGGGGAAGGACTTTCCATTGATATCTGAGGGCCGGCTTGTGGGAGGTTGGTTCCCAAACCATAAAGGCAAAGTGATCACGATCTTGGGGGGCCAGTGGGATTGAGAAGAAGCAATCTTTAATATCAAGTGTTATGATATAATAAGAAGGAAGAATAGCACCAGGGTGGGGCAAGTTGGCCTGTGTCGAGCCCATGTTCTCCATTTGGTAATTAATGGCACGTTAGTCCTGAAGCAATCTAAAATGGCCATTTTTCTTTTTCATAATGAATATTGGGGTATTATATTTACTAGTGGATGGTTCCAAATGTCCAATGTTCAGCTGTTTCTGGACCAAATTTTTGAGGATAGATAACTTAGGTCCTATAATAGGCCACTGCTCCACCCAGATTGCATCTGTCAAGAGCAGTGATCAGTGTGGGAGACTCATTAGGGGATGTCGCAGGGAGGGCAGTGGCCCTTAGAATTGGGAGTGCTGGTCAGGGCTCCAATTTCTCCCAGGGAGGTCAAGATTATCATGGGCTATGATGTCATCATAAAAGACCTGATCATCTGCGGTAAGGACCACACCCATGTCCTCCAGGACAGCTCAACCCCACAAGTTGTGGAGGATGTCGGCCACTATGAGAGTGAATGTGCCCTTACTCCCATCTAAGTCCTTCCAGTATACTGGTGGACAACCAGCTTTGTGTCCTGGCTCCCACCACTCCCTTGATGAGTGGGCCAGGCCAATATTTCCAATGGAGGAACTGAAGAGACTCGTTCTCGGTGATGATGGTAACATCAGCTCCCATGTCCATTATGCCCTTCACAGCAATCCCATCCAGGAATAAGGTCATTAGGGGGAGTGATTAAGAATTGGATGGGTCCATAAAACCTGTCTTGTGTCCCCTTACTTGCAGGGCTGAGGGTGCCCCAGGTGGAGTTTAAAAGAGCCAAGTCTGATTGGGGCGTGACCTACAATCTTTTGCCCAAAGAAATCCCTTTTTGCATTTGGGGCAGCCCATCTTGGGATGAGCTCTGTTGTTCGGGCAGTCTCTGTGGAGGTGTCCTGTCCTCCTGCAGTTCCAGTAGCCATCTTTTGAATTGGAGGGGGTGGGCCTTCCTTACAATAAGAGCGCCTCTAAGGAGGTGGTCAAGGCCTTGATGGGCCCTGTACTGAGGTCTAGGTCTCTAGTGGTGAGTACCCATTTATAAATATCATCATTGCGGACAGGCACAACAGCATTGCAGGTAGGAGTATTTAGACCTTCCGATGCCAACTGTTTGATGAACATATCTTGAGTGGTCCCAGACTCCACTCTCCATTCCACCACTCCAGTAACTCAGGCAAGGAAGTCCATGAAGGACTCCCCTGGCTGCTAAATCAGATTGTGGAAGAATGCCTGTGGGTCACAGGGGGAGCAATACTTAAGAGCCTTGAAGGCCAGGTCACTAACTTGTTGGTAATAAGCATGAAGGCCAATAGTGGACTGGGAAATGGGGTCAATATATTGTCCACATCCTGTGAGCATATCCAGAGTAATATTAAGGTCATATTGAAGGTTGAGACATGCCTGACTTTCAGCCTGATCGTCATAGGCCGAATGCCAGGTCAGGAAGACTGAGGGCTCAAATACCGCCTTTAATAAGTTATGCCAATCATAATGGGTCTGTAACTGCATGGCCCACTGGCAGAGAACTTGCTCAAAATATGGGGAATCGGGACCTGATTCATTGGTGGCTTTGCGGATGACTGCAAGGTCTGTGAGAGGGGTGGGCACCCATGGCTGTTGAGCAGCGTTGGGGCTGACATTAACTGGAAAGGCAAACACAGGCCGGCAAGGGGCAGTAAGGGGTGGACGGGCCATGGGGGGTTATAATGTGTGGGAGGTGCATTGGAGCAGGTGGAACGTAGCTTCTTCCAGGGGTACTGGGGTGGTGGTATCTCTGATTGTTGTGGCTTTGAAAGCAGGGTCTGATGTAGGGGTGAGGGGTCCCCTTCCTCATCTGGATTGACCTCAAGGCTGGTTCCCATATCAAGGTCAGCAGGGGTTGAAGTAATGGCAAGGTCTACACTGGCCTGATCCTGACAATGCTTATTGTGGGCTGAAATGACTTCTTCAGGGGAGGAGGACTTAAGGCTGGCAATGATGGCTAAAAGGATCAGGACAAACGAGGCCGGGGGAATCCTGATCCTACTTCCCTTTTTGGGGCCAAGAAAAGGACCCACATCCAGAGGTGAGGATCCCACATATTTTCAGGAGAGACTCAAAGGGCCAAGTTAGTGGCCTCATCCCAGAAATTTTCAGTATCTTTGGGGTTAACTTTCAGTCCCTGAGTTCTAAGGAGCGATTTGAGCACTGCTGTTTGTGGCTCCTTGCACTGTGGTTGTACATTGCCCATTGTGGAAAGGTCCCATGAAGGGAAACTGGTCACAAAAGCAAAAGGCAAGGGTGACTACCAAGAGGGCACAGATGAAGCAAACAAGGACCGTGAGCCACTTGGATGTAAACCGCTGCAACACGAAGAGGTGTTTTGGATCCAAATGTCTTGTGCTTAGTGAGGGACTTCCAAGGACCATGACACCCTCAGCCGTATGCTCACACGGTGTCTCCAGGACAGGTAACAGGATGACCTGAAGCCTGGGCTCTGAGTTCGGGGTGGATCAGCCCTTATGTAAACTCACCGGGATGAGCCAAGGAATAAAAGATGTCAACATGGGCTTTGGGACCACACAGTGGAGTGTGCCTTCTTGATTTAACAACAAAGATGACAAACAGGGTAGAGGGGACAGAGGAGGGGGCCCCTCACTCACCTTCAAGCCGCCAGGGTGACAGACAAAACCCGGGGCCTACCCACCGAACGAACCGAAGTTGGGGGCATCACTAACACCAGGGGTCTTAGAACCCTGTTCAGGCACCAGCTGTTGCAGGTTCTCTCACAGGTCCAGCCCATGAGGGACTGCAGGGATCGAGGGTTCTGGCCAAGGTCAGGGTGAGCGGCATGGAGTCACACAGACACTGGGGGTCAGGTGGAAGCAGGCACTAGGTGAGGTGCTGCACACTCATTTATTGCTGGGAAGGGGCAGGCCTTATATATCTCTCCCCCTGCTCCCAGTGTCCCATAAGCTGGTGTGTCACTCCCTGATAGAGCCCCTCATCCAGGCCGCTCACATCATCAGTCTCTAGGACAAGGGGCAGATTATAGGTTGGCTCTTTTGTGGAACTGTGGACTGTGCTCTCAAGGTGGAAGCTGTGCTCTCTAGTGCAGCCTGTGCTTAGTCTGGCACTTCACCTCCTACACCTGGCACCATTATCAGGGCCAAGAACCTGTGGCTAGACAGGCTAGAAGCAGTAGTAAAGATCTTACTACTGTTATCCTGCTAAATGGGTACAGTATTAACCCTGCTCCTAAGGACTTATTGTTAAAAATATATTCCCTAAGAGCAGATCCTGAAATGCAGGTTGGAATGTTCCCTGCACATCTTCAAAGCTTAAGATCATAATAGGAAGGGTTCCAATTGATTTAAGTAACACAGAGATTATTCATAATCTATTTTTAGTGCTTAATTATGTTCAAATTAACACAATTACAAATAATAAATAAATAAATAAATACATAAACATTCACTCTGGTTACCACAGGGTCTATGAACAACTCTAACCATACATTTTTTATTAAGCCACTGGGCTGCCTGTAAAGAAATATGAAATGAATTCTGCTTTGGATTCATAGGGTAATGATGATTGTTATTCCTGCTTCACCTACTGATCAATGTTCTTGCTCTTGAGAATTTGAAATGAATTTTTTGGTTTTTAATATATGAGAGTATTTGAAAGAACAACGGAACAAGAGTCTCTAAAGTAAATATTCCATTTACCGGTGTATTGTTGTATCCTGATACATCCGGTGAGGCTACTCAGCTGCTTTCAGTTCCATCTTTCGTGGTCTGGAAACGTGATGCCACAAGTATTTTTACAAATGTGTAGCATTTCAATATGGTAATGGATGTATTGTTTTGCCCAAGAGAATGGCTTCTGACATCTGTGTGTGGTTATTCTGCTTTTTAAAGAAAGAGAAGTAAAAGGTTGCAGAATGCTCACTGATTTCCCAGAAACCTTAAAGGAATCTCTGGGACGCTTTTAGAAAACACGTGGCAAAAAGAAATTTAGGCCCATTTCAGATATTGCCGAATGGTGAGACCCAACTGGGTCATGTGTCCCAAGTTCTTTATGGATAAGATGAACTGTACCTATGGGGCTTTACAGCCAAAGGAGTGAGGTAAGAAAGAGTGACACAGATTTGCTGTAGCTCCTTGAGTTGATGCTTTGTTGTCCTTCACTTATGAGACTTGGACATTTGTCATTTTGGAGCAGCAGAAGAATCATGAGAAGGACATTTGTAGAAAATAAGAAAGAAAGGAGAAAACCTGGTGGAATGTAGGTTTGCTTAGCAATGCAGTGTGGATGGCATGTTCACTGTATTAACAAAAGAAGGCTTACACTTGACCCCTGGATTTGGTAATGAGGAGATGGCCAGTGGATTTTCCGAGTGCATTATTAACAGAGAAGCAAGGAGTTCAGAGTGTGTCAAGTCACAGAGAATTTGGAAAGTTGGGAGAAAAGTGACTCGTAAATTTCCAGCAGCATAGATAAGAATTAAAAAGAAGGGAGGGGATGCTAAAGGAGAATGAAAGAAAAGCAGAGAGCTGAAACTGATGACGCACTGAGGGAAAGAGCTACAGAGAGGACACTGCGTGGGAGAGAATCTTGGAATGACAGAAGAGATTATAAACGAGTTTTCCTAAAACAGAGAGATTGTCCTTACTCAATAAAAAGAGGTAGAGATAAAAGAATATGTGTTTAAAGTCTACGACATTCATAATAACAATAACTTCCATGTGGGTGCTGGGAACCAAACCCTAGTCCTCTGCAGCAGCAGCCAGTGCTCATAATCGCTGAGCCATCTCTCCAGCCCCGAACATATGTTTTTAAAAGTAGAATATACTAAGGACATGGTGAAAATACAAATGGAAAATTTTAATCTGATTTGTTATGATAATAAAATAATTATAGTAGATGCAAACAGATCACATTGCCCATAGTAAAAACTATTTTTATAGTTGTGTGTTTTAATTAGCAAGATGCTGCTTATATAAGTCATACTTAAAGTATGTAAAGAATTAAAGATGAAGCAATTCCAATGGTATATCAAGCAACTTTAAACCAAAAGAAAATTGTTCCTCTAATAGTGCTAAGGTCAAAAGATAATGAAGGCAGGCCCCATGCAATGAGAAAATAAATGTGAGGCTAAAAAGATGATACATTTCAATTCATGTGAAAATACAGTCACAAAATACATAATCAAATTAAACTTCCAGGATTATAAGTAAAACTGGACATATTTTTGGGTCCTGATAGGTTGACCACCCTCCAGTGGATGGCTCCCTACCCCAGAATATGTGGACAGCACAAATTAGAGTCAGTGAGATATTTTTTTAAAAAGAGGACATAAAATTGAGGGAATGGGTATGTTTGGGTGGATCTGGGAGACAATTTTGGGTCCTGATAGGTTGACTACCCTCCAGTGGATGGCCCCCTACCCCAGAATATGTGGACAGCACAAATTAGAGTCGGTGAGATATTTTTTTAAAAGAGGACATAAAATTGAGGGAATGGGTATGTTTGGGTGGATCTGGGAGAAGTTAGAGAAAGGACAGAGGATAATTATAATCAAAATACATTGCATTAAATTTATGCCAAATTAATAAAAATATATTTTAAATGAAAGGAAAAATAATGGACACATTTAAAATCATGGAAGAACAACACAACTCTGCTTAAAAGTAAGAGATCAACAAAATTAAAAACAGAGTACAGAGAATCTGAACAGTACAGTTATAATCAAAATACATTGCATTAAATTTATGCCAAATTAATAAAAATATATTTTAAATGAAAGGAAAACTAATGGACACATTTAAAATCATGGAAGAACAACACAACTCTGCTTAAAGTAAGAGATCAACAAAATTAAAAACAGAGTACAGAGAATCTGAACAGT
>NW_008330327.1:825052-826302 GCF_000622305.1 Nannospalax galili
GAGCTAATCAGACCCTGAGAACAGAATTTATGATCTCAACAAGAAAAATTAATGAAGAAAAAACATAGGAATTGGAAAGCAAAAGATAAAAATTCCAATAATTGCATGGCCTCATCGATTAAAATATCTTTGAGACTTATGAATTATGGGATGTGTGTTAAACATTAATAAAAATATAACAACTAAAATATGAGCAATCTAGGAAAAAAATATCTTTGAGACTCTATGAATTATGGGATGTGTGTTAAACATTAAGTACTAACCAAAGTAAAAATATAACAACTAAAATACGAGCAATCTAGGAAAATGCATATTTTTCTTTAGGTTAAATATTTCAGAGTAAAATTAAAAATAGAAGTTGGAGGAATAAAATATAAATTAGAAACATACAACTTACAAGCCTAAGCAGGAACATCTTAGGTTACATGAGATATGCAAATGTCACAGTTAGCTTTGAATGTCAACTTAATACATGTTTGAATGTAAACTTAATACATCTCAAGAGAGGGAACTTCAGTTGAGGAATTTCCTCTATTAAATTCCCCTGTGGACATGTTTGTGGGGCATTTTCTTGATTGTTGAGTGATGTGGGGTGGGTTGGGACTGAGTAGAGCCACCCCTGAACAGGTAGTCCTAGGTTGTATAAGGAAGCAGGCTGATAGCCAAGCATGGTGTCACACCCCCTTTAGTCCTACCATTGGGGAGGCAATGGCAGGTGGATCTCTGTGAGATGGAAGTCAGCCTGGTCTACGTAGCAAGTTCCAGGCCAGCTAGGGTTACAGGAAGACATGTCTCAAAAAGACCAAACAACCAAACCAAACCAGAGAGGGGTGGGGCAGGAGGGAGGGAGGGAGGGAGGAAAGAAAGAAGAAAGAAGGAAAGAAAGAAAGAAAGAAAGAAAGAAAGAAAGAAAGAAAGAAAGGAGGAAAGAAAGAAAGAAAGAAAGAAAGAAAGAAAGAAAGAAAGAAAGAAAGGAGGAAAGAAAGAAAGAAAGAACGAAAATTTATTGCTTGAGTAAAAAATATAGACACGAACATGCCAGGCAGGTGCAACACAAAATACACATCAAGAGAAAACAACTCAAATCACAGGCTGAGCAATTAAGAGCACTAGCTTCACTTGCAGAGGATCTGGATTCAGTTCCCATTACCCACGTAGTGGCTAAAAATCATCTTCAACTCCACTTCCTGGGGATACAATGCCCTCCTCTTTCCTCCATGGCAACTACACTACACAAGTGAACTTACAAG
>NW_008330327.1:826960-827655 GCF_000622305.1 Nannospalax galili
TGCTGCATAAGGAAACTTGTCCAATGAGAGCTGACAGATGCATTAATCTATGGGTTTAAAATTAGGAGTCACGTTATTTTTAAAATATTTTTTTAATTATTTGTTATGAGTGTACTGCCCAAATGTATGTAAGTACACCCATGTTTTGCAGTGCCTGTGGAAGTCACAGAAGGGGGTATCGGATCCCCTGGAACTAGAGTGATGGATGATTATCAGTCACCATTGTGGCTGCTGGGAAAGGAACCAGGGTCTTCTGCAAGGGCCACTAGTGCTCTTAACTGATGAGCTGTCTCTCCAGCCCCAAGAAATCACTATTTTTGTTTTTAATTATTTGTTATGAGTGTACTGCCCAAATGTATGTAAGTACACCCGTGTCTTGCAGTGCCTGTGGAAGTCACAGAAGGGGGCATCGGATTCCCTGGAACTAGAGTGATGGATGGTTATCAGTCACCATTGTGGCTGCTGGGAAAGGAACCAGGGTCTTCTGCAAGAGCCACTAGTGCTCTTAACTGATGAGCTGTCTCTCCAGCCCCAAGAAATCACTTATATTATCTCTAATTAGCAGAATAATAGTATTCGATTTGAATAATAGAACATATTGAACATGTTCTAGCCACGTGTTCTTGGATCTGATATCAATGTCAGGTATGGGCTCTATGATACAAAGCAGAACTTAAATCAAATTAGAAAGTGCT
>NW_008330327.1:828296-846481 GCF_000622305.1 Nannospalax galili
TGGTACGTCATTATTTTTTTAATATTTAAATTATTTTTATTTTATGTGTATGAGTGTATTGCCTGCATGTATGTGAGTGCACCTGTGTCATGCAATGCTGCAGAGGTCAGAAGAGGGTGTCAGATTCCCCTGGAACTGGAGTTAAGGACGGTTCATAGCCATCATGTGGGCTCTGGGAATTGAACCCAGGTCCTCTGCAAGACTAGTCAGTGCTCTTAACCACTGAGCCATCACTCCAGCTCCAGCACGTCAATATTTGATTTGGGGATGCATATTCCTGAAAGTAATATTTAACAGCACATTGCTCATTCCATCAGTATTTCTCATGCTGTTCTGGGATTTCTTCACTCTAATTTTCAAAGTTTCTGTTACCGTATATTATTTTTCTTTTGATTATGTTTATTTAAATCTTACAGCCTGAAGATGAAAGTAGTGGCTGGCATTTACTAAGAACTTTCTTACGAGAGCTTATACTAAGCCTTTTGTGTGAATGAATTTTATTAATCTCCACATCAAATCCCTGGAGAGTACTTTTGCTATCTCCATTTCATAGATGAAGAAATTGAGTTGTAATGAGATTAAGCAACTAGCTCATGTCACCAAGCCAGAAAGAAGTAGAGCCAGAATGTGAACTGAATATGGTTGTCACTTGAACAACAGATGTTAACTACTTCACCAAAAGTTGGGATCCAATATGGGTCTATGTGTTACTCCAGGAGTATCTAGAAGAATGGTAGATCAGTACTCTGTTAGTTTTTGCACAGTCCTGCCTTCTTCATATGATGAAATTAGACTCACAGTGGATTATTAACAACCCTCAGTCACAGACTGTCATAGCTGAGATTCAATTTAAAGGTGTTTAACCTCAGGCTTCATGATCATCCCATTCTATCACAACTATATAGAAAGTCGGACTAAACATTTTAAGTGAGCCTTCAAAGCCTCATGCCCAACTCGGGCATGGTGCGGTACGGCCTCACAGCAATAAAGTTATTGCTTAATGCTTAAAACAATTTAGGAAAACAATTTTCCTTTTTATTTCAACATATACTTAAAAACAAAAAGGGGTTTATATAACAGAGTCCCATATGAGACTTCAATACATGTGCATTCTGCATAAAGTTCAAATCTTTTTAAGCACAAACTTTTCTATCTTCTCAAATGTGTGACTTCTGTGTGGTGAAAACAGCAAAAATCCTTTCTTATAGTTCTGGGGTGACTGGCATCTATAGCTAATCTACTGTGTGAAGTCACACTAGAGCTCCTCATTTCTTGCTGTCTCACTGTACCTCAGTACCGTTGATCAACCTGTCCATCCATCCATAAAATCTATGTCTGTCAAGAATTACAAAAGAAATTTCATTTATACAGTTCTAAATTAGGAGACAGATCTAAATTACTTAAGGATAGATCATAGATTTCAAAGAAAGAAGAAGAAAAGTAAGAAATGAAGTCCAGCTCTAGACCATCAGTTGATAAAAATGATCAAAATATTTGTCTAGGCATCATAGACACAGTTTTTCTCTGCAGTGTTTCTAAACCATAAAGGCATGTCAGTCCTGTCAAATAACTATAACTGAATTTCATTTAACATTTTCTATTTGGCAATCATTGTTGTAGGCAATTATATAAATTAACTCTTGTCTTTATTTTTTAAATCTCAAAAGAACTTATGGTTTAAGCACTGTGTTTATCACAGTTTTCAGACAAGCAAGGATACATACAAACAGCCTAAGATTAAATAGTTGATCTGGCTCTGGAGTCCGTATTCTTTCCTGTGTGTTGCATAATCAAGTCAGAGCCTGTTCTGTGTCATAAGATCTCATTGTGTTATTGCTAATCCTCACCATAATGCCAACATTGCAAAGTGAATATGCCTGGCTCCATATCACATGGTAGAACACAAAATTCAGGACAGTTAAGTCATTTGCCCAACACCATGCCGCAACCAAGATGCAAACCAAGGTCAACCTTAATTGGAAAACCATGCTCTCTGCATTTTACAGCATGCCTCTTCCATTAACAAATAAGAGCCATGAAAAAAAATAGTGATAGTTGCTCACATTTGGCTAAATTTGTGTGCATGATACATCAGCTGCAGAAAAAAGATGTCACTGAAATTGTCTCTGTAAAACAACAGGATGCTAAACAGTGTGTTTATGTTTTAAATTTTGTAGGATTGGATATTTCTTTGGGAAAAGATTTTATGGTCACAGTTTTGAAAAACTAAAATTCTCATGATGATGTATGCCAAAAACATGACAAAGCTGTGAAGCCCAGACAGTGAGAGCAACCTTATCCCGGCATTAATCCCAGGAGCTCAGAACTTGACAGAAGACTGCTGGCCGGATCTGAGTGGACCTTCAAGATTCCTCAATGACACCTGATAAAAAAATGAAAAATGAGAATCACATGAACATCAGTACCTTGGCATTTGTTGCTAATCATCCATATAATTTTAATAAAGTTGATCAGTAATAAGGTGGTCAGACTTCACTGTCAAAGCCTAAGTTAGAATTCTGACTGAAGCTATGGACCACATTTAAAGATGGAAAAAAATAAGTATATGTAGTTTCATCAATTTTTAACAAAGTGTACCACTTTGCTGCAGAACAGGAATCACAAAAAAGTTGTTCATGTGTATGGATAGCACCACATGAGAATGCTATCATTTCTTCTCAGTGTTGCTGTGAGGAAGGAACTGTTATAAAATGAATGTTAAAATACTAAAAATAAATAAAAGTGAAAATACAATGTGGACACCTGACTTGCCTTTTACATAACACATGTGGGTAAAGTGAAACAATTGTCTTCTCCAAGTCACCGAGATGTGAGGCAACAATAGTGGCCATTTTGTGAAGTGGAGGGCACAATTATGGAAGCCACATACAGGAGATGTTGGCCGCAACCATTTTCATAGGCAGACTTTCAGGTATGACGTTATCCCATCCCAGATTGATATTTAAAGCACAGGATTTTTAGTCTTTAAAATAGAATAGAACTGAAGAACTAACTATGCAGTTCGGGAGCACAGCACTAGTCTGGTACATGAGTGCAGATTCAATCCCCAGCATTGCAAAACAAACACAAAAAAATACAGAATTATAATGGAGCAATTTGTAAAACATTAGAGAGAGTGGAAGAAAGAGGAAAAGGAATTTTTTGATCCTAAGGAGCCAACCTAAGAATCCAACTCACACTCTTCTTTAGGATTTGAGCCTGGACTGTTCCCACAGCTCATGTTTTGAGCACTTGGTCTCCAGCTAGTGGTACTGTTTGGGGGGGTTATGGAACCCTTGGGGCATGGGACCTAACTGACAGATGTAGTCCACTCTTTGAGGGCCTTTGAAGGTAGTAGTCTCCTGCAGTGGTCTAGCTTGCTGCTTCCTGATCAGCCAAGACATAAGTAGCTGTGGCTGCAAGCTCCCACCACCACATCGCCACACCATCCTTAACAAAGCAAACTGAATCTAAGAGCCAGAATAAACCTTTTCTCCCGTAAGTCACTTCTGTCAGGCAGTTTGTCACAGCAAAGAGAAAAGTAATTAATATACCTTGAAAGTAACAGTCTCCATGTTGAATAAAAGCCCCAGTAAGGACATTGATCAAAGCCATCATTTTATCCTATTATAAACAGAGCATCTTCTCAGGCTGTTTTGATTGTTTGTTTGAATAAAAACACATAGCATTGAAACATTACCTCCTGTTTGGGGTTGGGGATATAGCTCAGTGGTAGAGCACTTGCTTAGCATGAATAAGGTCTTGAGTTCAGTCCCCAGTACTATAAAAGGGAAGGAAGAAAAGAAGGAAGGAAGGAGAGGGAGAGAGAGAGAGAGAGAGAGAGAGAGAGAGAGAGAGAGAATATTTGCACTTTGATTTGCTTGGATTTGCAGGGAGGGGAACACAATGTAATCACAACTGTAAGAACTTTACCTCATCACAGAGATTCATAATTTAGGAAAGATTCCAGTTGTCTTTCTGATAGTTCTTTTTGTACTTTGCTTTCTCTCTAAAGTATAATTTCCCTAATGCTTTTCTCTTCTTTATAATTTGTTCTGTTGGTTGATACCCAACCCTCAACTTCTACCTCAGCAAAACTGGGGTGGACATTTTCTGCTCTCTTATTCTAACTCTAGTTTAAAGACACTCCTATTTTCTTAACAAAATAAGTAGGTGGCTAACAAAAGATGAGCACTGGGGTACATTGGTTCTGCCCCCAAAACCACAGGAAATGGGAGCTGCTGCCAAACATTCAGTTTTCAGTGCTCAAACATAAGGTTGGTCAATCTTTTGACTATTTCTCAATTCTTTCAGTCATCCCAAACGTTTTAACATCTCACAGTTTCCTGAAATAACCAATGGACTGGTACCCACCTCATATACATAATGACTTTGGGTAACCCCTGCAGATGCCAATGTTCTTTGGAAAGTTTTGAACTATAGTTTTTATTTTAGTGGTCCTGAACCTCAGCGATGGTGAAAACAAGCCCACTGTCTTCATAAAGCCTAACTTGAAGGCTCCAGTTGGCCAAGCCCTGCAACATTTCTTCATTTCATCCAAATTCTCTAGAAATGTGCTTTTATTCTGTTTCTGTTCTTGCCAGTGAACTTGTTTATAAATGTAAATTAAGCTTTTTTTAATTAGTTCTGAATTTTCTTTTATTTAGTTAATACATAAATTTTTCCCATTTTTCATGTGTATTTACATATCTGGATTATTTTCTATGTAGGTGTGGTGGTCTGAATGAGAATGTCCCCCATAGGCTCCAAGTAATTACACAGTTTGTCCCCAGTTGGTGGCACTGATTTAGGAGGTCTTAGAAGGTGTGGTCATGCTGGAGGAAGCATGTCACTGGGGGAAGGCTTAGAGAGTTCTTAAATCTTGCCAGTTCTCCAGTAGCTCTCTAATTCCTATGTCTGCTTGAAGATATGAGCACTCCAGTTTCTACTCCAGCCACCTCTTGCCGTCATACCTCCTCATGATGGACTCTAACTCCATTGGAGCCCAAGGCTAAATAAATTCTTCCTTTTATATGTTCCCTTGGCCAAGGTGTTTTATCACAGAAACAGAAAAGGAGCTAGGACAGTAGATAAAAGATAGTGTGACCCAGAAGTTCCTCTAACAAGCCATGGTCCCACCTCCTTCCCATGCTCTGCAGAAGGAGTCAAGCCCATGAAGGGGAGGGGCTGTGGAGATATAAGTCAGGAAAACCATGAGGCCTCTCTCTCACCATTTTGTGTGGCTGTCAGGAAGCCACCAGACTTCTGTTTGCCTGTAGACTTTCCAGTACAGCCCTGAATGGGATAGTTGCAATTTTTGGAATAGAGCAAGGGTAAAAGTGTGGCGGGACGGCACTTGAAAAGCTGCGGGTGATCAAAAAGGTGATGGAGACCAAGGGATGAGCTGATGATGGGTGTTCCATATTTAAGCCTATGAGAACCCATGACTTTGTAAGTCACCCCCTTCCCCAGATGTCTATAAACGATGCAAAATCCAAACAGAATGACTTATGTTGGTTTGCCAATCCGAGTCAGGACATTGAGGCCCTGAATGAGAGCAGGTCTCCCAGCAGGAAGGGGAAAATTTAGTGAAACAGATGTACTATTGGTTCAGACGGTTCCTATGACAAAGTGTATAGTGGACAGACCTTGATCCTGAGGGTGAGATTCAGAGATGCATGGCAAATCATTCACAGAATGATGTCCTGGCGTATTCAAGAGCACTGAGCCCTGTTTTCTCTAGTTCTAAAGGATACAAATTAAACCAATAAGGCAAAATGATGTGCTTTCTCTAAAGAATGAATTTTCTAATAACTGCATTCATTCAATACATGGTAAGTAAGAAACTGAATGAGATTCCCTGTACAGGAAGCAGAATAGCCAAGACCAAAGGTGGGTGTGACCAGGTGGGATCTAAAATCCCTCCCAAGCCTGAGCTCTGCTGGTTCACTACATCATATTGTGGCAAGAACTACAAGCACAGCACATGTGTACAGACAATTCCCAGATCCAGGTGTTTTAGTCATTACTTGGATTTTCTGTGCTTCTGTTCCACACTGGTCTTTTCCAGACTTGCAGTGTGGGAATTGGGTAAGTAATTTAAATTACCTGTACTTGCTATGTACTTGTAAATGGAACAGCGGATCTCTGGTGTCTCCATGACTAGAAAAAAGTCCTGGGTTCCATTGTTGGCTTAGCCACAAGTTCATGGTGGGCTAGTCAGTTTACCTATGTATGTTTCTGTTTGTTCACAGGTAAAGCTATGTAAACATTGTAGACCCTTCCCAGTTCATATTTTACAGTAGAAACCCCTGTCAGTAGAGTTGACTAAAATAGCAGGTAAACATGATGGCACAGGACTGATGAAGCACACAATCACTGTTTTTAGTAAAATATTCTCTTAGGGTAGACTTTTGAGTTTCCTGCTTGGCCCAGGAAAACGTTTGTGTTAATAAGAAAGCTGGAGGGTAAAGTTTCTTCCTGGTTACCAACCCCTTTTAGGTTTAACTCTCCCCTCAGTCTTAGCACAGAAGCTATTAAGCACCTCCAAACCTCCAAACATCAAAGTACCAGATGCCAGGAATAGAACAGTAGACCACACATGATGCAGTTCTTTGCTCAGAAAGTTTGCTGTCAGATTGAAAAGACAAAAACTCTGTGGACAGTAGGAAGAAGCCTGTCATGGGATAACTAAGATTTAGGATAAAATAGAGCAAGAGAAAGTAAAGACATACATGAGTTGTTCTGTGTACTCCAAATCAACAGCAAAAACAACAAGAAGCTGGGCCCTGAGACGTTGGCTCAGCACACTGACTCATCCAAGCTTTGAGTTCACTGGCAGTAATACCTGCATCTGTATGGTGCACAGTCAGCTGTTGCAACTTGTTACAGAAACAAATGACAGCCTGGTAAGGCTAATCCACTCTGAACATGACAAGGCACGAAGAGGTTGACACCCAGCAACTTCCCTCAGTCTAGTCAAAATCAGCCTGGAGCCCCACAAGTAGCCAGCATATGTGCTGCCTATACAGGATGGCCTTCTGTCCAGACTGACACTTCAGTTTATTTGGAGAATCAGGCAGGAAGACATCAGTTTTCTTCTTGCCCTGCCTGGTGCCTTCTGCCACATTCCACGCTTTCAATTAGGAAATAGCTCCTGTGCTTTCTCTGGATGAGTTAAAGAGTTTTAGACAAACTTTGAAAGGCTGGCTTCTTTGTAGATATTTGAGCTTAGGACTCATGATTTCTGCCTGTTGGACAGCACTTGGACAGTGAATGGTTTCATTGTTTTTCAGAAGAGAGCAGCTCTGAGATGTGTGGGTGTCTCACTGAAATACTGGAGTGTCTCAGAGCCAGCCTGATGGGGTGCTGGTCCCAAGAAATAGAGACGGTCAGTAATCCTATTCAACAGGGCTGTTAAAAATGCAAAACAAAGCAGGCGTTTCACATGTACAAAAGTTCACTTGCGAAAAGCCTCCATGAAACTCACGTTGATTTAGCTTCCTTATGTTTTTATTTGGACACCAGTATCCTAAGCCATCTGATTAAATATTAGGAGTCTTTTGCCCCCAATCCTACACTGCTTTTGTCATCTCACAACCAAGGCAGCTCTTGACTACCTGTACTGAAAATGCACCAACTTTTTCAAAAAACTTATTTTATTTGACCAAGTTACCAATAAGAAGAACACCCTGACAACAAACTCAAAGTGGGCTTGCTTTCTAATGGAAGCCCTATCTCACTTAAAATTTCATTCCACTGGCTAAAGTTAACAATCTTATGAAAACTTCAGGCCATGATTAAAGGAAAGTAGGACTCTGACCCGACCCTCACTTGGAAGAACTATTAGACAGCTGTCAGCTCTAAGGCAGGCTGCAAATTCTCTTGGCACTGAGTCTGAATAACAATAGTTCATCTTGGGGCTGAATCAGCTCCCTCACAGACCTCAGATTGCTCAAGCAGGAAAGGAGACAAAGCCCGCCAGTGTTGACCCAATATTTTCCCTGGCTGTCCTCAGAAATATGCCCTTCAAACAGCCCAGCACAGCACTCTGCCGTGAGGTTCACTGAGTTACCTTGAAAATGGTTTCTCGTAAGAGCCTGGGCTCCTTCATGCACGGCACATTTTTTCAAACCATGTGAATTTGTGGGACCGACAGACTCTTACTCCATTTGCCCACCTGAGCTTTTCTTCAACCCATTTCTTCACTCTATTTCAATGTGAGCAATCTTCCGCCCTTGACACTCAAAGCAAAGTTCTTCGTGTCGAATTTGTGAACCATCATTTCAGGACACTGCCTTACTCTATCTCCCCGCAGCATTGGGCAGTTTTGTTTAGCTTGCTCTTCTCTTCTGAGTAGAACGCCATCCCAACTGCTCCCTGAGCTTCCACTGCCAAGTGTTTCAGCAAACACTTGCACATCGGCCCTTTTACCTGGGCTGTAGGACCGCACACACTGCTGTTTCTGAAAATAACCACATGCACGCCCAGTCGATGTCTCCCACTGAGAGTGCGTGGAGCTCTTCTTCCCATCCACATCCCCAGCGTGCCGCCTTCTCTCTTGTCTTGTATATCCTTACTTGGGGTCTTTCTCTGTCTCATCCTTTCTCCTCTCCCCTGTTTATATTATGTGGGGGTCTGTGAAATTCATTTTGCTAGTGTCTCTTGAATCTTTTCTTTTTTCCTCTGACACTGGCTGTTACCTAATTAATTGTAAATCTCCCATACTTACTTAGAGTCTCCCAAATATAATACATTTTTTTTCTGTCCAGATGCACCAGTCGTGTTAATCTTCTAGGGTTAACTCAACAAAGCTGCTCCCATTAAACTAATGTGGAGCTTAACTCCAAAATCCTAAGCATGCCCTGAATTTAGGGTCCAGCGCTGTCTTCTCTCCAGCATCATTTGGACCCCTGTCTGTTCCTCCACCGTACTGAGAACTGACCGGTTTCTCTCAAAGTCTGCTTCTCTTAGTCTCAAGGCTGCTTGCTTGCTCCTTGATGTACATTTATTGCAGCTTCCGTGAAACACAAACCAATTCCCATTCCCACTCTGCCAAATGCCCATGCGTCCCCCATCTTCGTAGTCATTGTATTTTATTCTGATGGCTTTTTAAGCGACTGTTTTCTGCGAGGACACTGTAAAGCCGGTAAGGGCAGTCTTATTTACCACAATCTTGCTGAGTAACTGGAAACATACAACTTCAGTAAATACTACTGAAGAGAGATAAATAAAACTTGTATTCATTTTCATGTAAGGATAAGTGTAAATTATACCCTGTTTAAAACGCTTTACACAGCGTTTGGTTAGGAAATAAAGACACCTTTGGATTTATTTATAGAAGAAAACACTGGCATCTGTGAGGTGGTTGATATTTAAAGTAGATATTAAGAAGGTCACATTTCCTGTGATCTTCCTTCCTCTGCTTCTTCATGAATCCTGCTGGAATGCATCATCACAAAGGGGTCATGTTTCTATCAGCCCTTTAATATAGAAGTCGTGTAATCTCTGTAAAACATGTTTTTGTGGGGAAAAGAAAAATGATACCCAAATGAGTATATTGTGGTATAATTTGAAAATTATATGCCTTTTTTTCCCCTCTCCAAGCTGTTAATTTTGCTCTGTGCTTTTCCCATTGAGTGAGGGTCAGGAGAAAAAGGCACACAGGTCAACAACAGGGCATCTGAAGCAAGGTCACCTTTGGGAGCTACAGAAGAGTAGGATAGCTCAATAGAGAGAATGAAAGGACCACAGTCAGAGTGAGCCCGTCTGTTCCCTGGCCCCAGCTCATATTCTCCTCTTACCCAGTGCCACTCTAGAGAGAAGGAAGGGAGGACTTTTGTGAGAAAAACTTCTCTGCTTGTGAGGTTGGTCTTCATTCAACTGCTTAGTTACAATTCTGCATTGACAGAAGGAGAGGATTACAAGCCAAGAAAGAATGAGTTATCGACACATAAGAATATTGGCTACCATTACAGGGCAGAAATTAGGATTAGTGAGTAAACTGGGTTTTCTTTGGGAAAAGCCAAAGAATGATAAATCACTAATCGTTTTGGCGATCGTGCATGAATTTAAATATATTGTACAGAGAACTTAAATCCTTAGTCCTCAATACAATACTTAGGAGTCTCACTGGAGTTTGAATATAACATGTTCAGATAAGTATCAGCCAAAGTATTAGTGACTTTTTTTTTTCATTGTGGTGAACAGAACACCTGACAGACATAACAATAAGGATTTATGCTGGCTCACAGTTTGATGAAGTACAGTCTGTCACGGTGGGGTCAGCATGGTAGCTGGGGTGGTTGGGCTAGCTGAGTCCACTGTGGCAAGAGACTACAGCATGTTGTTACACAGGGCCAAACAGGAAGCAGAGAACTCTAGCAGAAGCAGGTGACCTACAACCCTCTAGGTCCATTCCCAGTCACCTACTTCCTCCAGTGAGGCTATGACCTTACCAAAACAGCTCCATCAACTCAGGACCAAGTATTCAAATACATGAGACCATGAGGATATTTCACACTCAAACCAACCTACTCAAGAAAGAAAAATCTCAGTTTCATATGTGAAATATCATCTTTCCCAAATTAACACATTGATATAATCAAGAAGAATCTAATCTCACAAGGGAGCCGAACCAAGCACCTGAGCAAGTGTTTGCCTTATTCTGCATAGAAAGCAGGTTAGTAGGGCTTACACCTCCCCTATGCTTTTTCCTATCTCACTTAAAAGAAATGAATAAAAATGAAAATAAAGATTTTAAGACTTTTAATTCTGTGACTTTCTGTTACAGCTTCAAATGAGTTATCTTAAAAGTACTGACTAG
Organism: Nannospalax galili; assembly: GCF_000622305.1. Classification (NCBI taxonomy): domain Eukaryota; kingdom Metazoa; phylum Chordata; class Mammalia; order Rodentia; family Spalacidae; genus Nannospalax; species Nannospalax galili. The sequence continues at coordinate 839,122 of NW_008330327.1, forward strand.
GCATGTACAGGAGCAACTGAGGAATGAAAGGATTAAGATAAAATGTCGGTGATATATAAAACACAACTTGAATGATGATATTTCTTTTTGCCAGCAGACACTTGACTTATGTAACATTTGTTGGTATTTATTATAAACTTGTCTAGAGCTTTCCATAATAAGTTAGGGCACCATTCTTTGTCAGGAAAAGTAAATTCAAGATAAAAAAATAAGACAATGTAACTAACATTTAGATGTTTGCATATAATTTCTATATATCTGATTATTACTAGTCACTGTCAGTTACTTTCTGAGATCCTTGGCACCTGAGCATGGATATAAAGTCATCAGGTAGATTCAGTGATAATGTTTTTCACCTCTACTAATTAACATGAAGCAAATTTTTATGCTTCTTCCCCAAATATAACTCATTTTTTAATTAATTTTTTGTGTGAACTTGAGTACAATATTGTATAACTGTATTAATTCAACTGTGAACCTAAAAATTTACAGCCTATTTTGAAAGAGATGCATCTTTTCTCTGGAAATTGTTATTGACTATGTCAATGCTGTTGTAATGAAATGCTTCTTCTAATCATGTGGTTTTTAAATAAATAATTTTTTTTAAAAAGTAAGACAATGTAATTGGCACTCTGATAAGGAACATGCTCTCCCCATCTGACCATCTCCCTCTTGCCACAGAATTTCTAAATGAGCCTGTGCCTGTGGTCCATAATATTTTGAAAAGTTATGGTCAGATTTCCTAAACAATTTCATAAAGGATCAATTAACAATACTTTATGCACATAAATACATAATTAAAATGAAGTGAGGCTCAGATCACTCTATCCAGGGATCTGTAAAGATGAAGGGAGCTGACAAGACTGGGCATGAGGTAACAGAGGTTGAGGAGCTAACGTGGAATGCATTATATAAATGTATGAAGTTGTCAAAAAACAAAATTAGTTCTATAAATAAAAAAATTATAAAATTACTATTATTTTAAAAAGCAAACCCCAGCTTTTAAAATGCAGCATGCTTTTTCCTCTAAGAGTACTAATATGATAGGAGTTCAAGGAAAGATTCAAGGATAGTTCATCTTCCTGAAAACTGCATACTGGTAGCAAAGAACAGTCAGACACGGCAGCTGATCTCTACACTTGTATTCTTAGTGCAGGACTATAAAACTGCAGGCTCTTGTCTGAAAAAGAGAGAAGAATTAGTCATTTAACTGGCACAACTTTCAAACAGATTTCCGTATTCCATAGAGCCAGCTTTGGAAGTTGGCCAAAGACCTGCTTCCTTGGTTTGCCCCACATCTTCCATTTCCAACAGGACCCAGCAAATAAAAGCAGGATCCCATCTTGTGATACTTTGGCCTCTCCACTCCACCACATCAGTAACTAGAAGAAGAAGGGAGAATCAGAGTCAAATCAATATTGCCAGCTTTTAGGAAGTACTAGATTGAATGAAGCTAACCAAAAGTGAGGGTCAGGTGAGGGGTCCTTGAATTTTAAGCAAAGTCACTATAAAGATAATAAATTCTAAGAAAACAATGCACATGTCCATTGTTAGCTTCCGTCTTTCTTCAATAACACATAATAGCTGTTCAGTAAATATTTATGGAAAAATGAATACAAAGAAATGTTCGTAACATGACTGTACATTGTGCTAAAATTCATTCTCCTATTGTTTTTCTTCAAGACACAAAAGAAAACGTTGTAATTTTAGTCATAATTAAAATAAGAGGCTTAAAGCCATGTATAAGTACAGAACAGATCATTTGATCTCAGGAGTTTGAAGTTAGCTTAGAGAACACAATGAGACACTGTCTCAAAAACAGTATTAAGAGCTTAGAAAGCTTTCTCTTAAGAGGTGGCATCCATTCTGCATGCTAAATACTTTCTAGACGTATGTAAGAGAAAGCAAAGGAAAAATCCTTTGTTGGTTAATTTTCAGACCTATAAAACCCGGTTTTACATTCACACACCATGAGGAAAATATTCTACTTTGATTCAGCCACACCACTGATTTTAAATTCAATAGTGAATGCTTTGAAATCTCACCTACACCTGTCACAGTAAAGGAAGATGGGGAGGATACACGAGAGACCCTCTCCAAAGCTCCTACAGATCAGAGATTGAGAGTTAGGCAGTAACTGAACTGCTTCATCTTGTATTCACAGACATTTGGCATTTTTGAGAGTGCTTTGTACAGAAGAAAGTGGTATAGACATAGACACCAAGCTTTACTCTTAAGATACTCTTGTACCCCTTTACCAGCTACATTCCTTACTACGATCCTTTCTGTGTTCAAACTGTAATTTATTAGTTTAAGTTATTAATTCATGTTTGTGTTTTTATACATTTCTATAAAATATAGCTATGTTACATTTATCTATACTTTAATAATTAACATTGTTAAACCCCTTTTCTAGTCAAACTTCTGTCTTGATTACTGGTTTTATATTCAAGTACTTTAATGCATATGAAATCTATTCCTTAAAACACCTACATTTTCAAAAGGGATATACCTTTAACCAACTATTTCTACAGGCTCAAAATAATATCACGTCCAGAAGATTTAACGATGATTCTCCAATATTAGCTAATATAAAAGCGGCATTCAAATATTCCTGTTTAACATGGAAAAAAATTTACAACCAGGTGCCATTTTACTGCACACCTTAAATTACCACCCACAAGCAGATTTTCCAAGATACTTAGAGATGACATCCATGCACATGCACATACATACTCACATGCTCAGACATGTGCACACATATATGTTAATGCACCCCTACTTATTCCAATAGATCTTTACTCCTTGTCCTTCAGAGTATAAATTATAATGATGTTATGAAATCTGTCCCTCCCTTCTGGTGCTCTCCTGGGCCCTCTTCCCTTAATTCCAGCTTTTCCTAGCCTCCCCAGGGCAACATAAAGATGCAGGTGGTCAGTCTCATAATTAAAAACATCTCTGAACACACTGTTCCAGAAAGCTCTTTTCTGCTCCAAACTCAAGCTTAGGACTTGGACTGCTCTGGCTTTTTTTAACAACTCTCAAAGAAGCATTTGTACAATTCAGAAGAAAACTTCCCTCTGCTTCTGGCTGATATTTTTTATTCAAGGAAGCACACAGGAAGGACGAGCAGCCTGCACTGGTGCTGGCACAGATGACCCAAAGTTGAACAAGTGACCCCAGAAAGCCCTGGCCTGATTTTGCTCCTATCCTCCTGGAACTTCTCCCCTCCCAACTCTAGTTTTAGACAATCGCACAGATGCAACTGGCTTGCATGTATGTGCTCAGCCATCGAGAGTACTTGTGAGAGCAGGATGCCAAACACACAATAACATTCTGACACAGCTACAAACATGCTCACCCACACACTCACACATGCACTTTCTAAGGCACATATACATGCTACCTCTGAATCCAGAAACTGTCACTAGCACTGGAGAAAGAAGGTATTTTGTGAAATAAATTTAATCATAAAAAGTGCTCTTTGTATTTTAAAGCTAGATATTAGACTCAGCTCCTGCCTAAATTACAGAATCCAGTGTGTAGTCTTTTCATCCTGTAGAATGTACCATGGAGTGCACTTCTCCAGGAATCCATCCAGCTACACACAGACCCCTGTTGGGGGACCCTGCTGCTAAGGATGCAGTCCACCATGTCCGGATAGCTCTAAGGAGGACTCCCTTTCTCAGCGGGGGGCTCCTGCTCTCTCTCCCTGACTTATCTGGAAAGTGTCTCCAAGCACCCATGCCTGGTCTTATTCAGAACATGACCTTTGTCATAGTTACCTGCAATAAAACTGCCCCCAGGTATTTTCTATATGATAATTAGGCATTGCCCTATAGCCAGATGACAGGACCCCCCTACCACATGTAGATAAAGCATGCTGTGAGCACCTGTCAGCTGAAGCTTTGGCTGCTGCCTCCACACTATATTTTCCCTGACCCCCACTGAATAAAGGAGCTGTGTCACTGAATCTGCCTCCCTGGAAGGTCTTTACCATCTGTGCTCACTGGCCGTCCTGACCCCATTCGTTGCTTCTGATCCCTTTGTTCTCGTGGGTTGGTGGCCAGCGGCCCTCGAGGGGAGGGAGAGACCCACAGACCCTGGTAGGAGGTGGCACAGTGAGGGACACATCAAGGAGTGACAGGACTGTGGAAATGCACAGAGTGTAATCTTCAACTGACACAGGGCTGGATGTGACCATTACAAGATCACGCCTGGGCGAGAGGCTCCAAACACAGCATTTGCAGCACACTACACTTCGACCCATTTCTTGAAGCAAAGCTGTTCTATCAGAACTCTTTTCTCCTCAATGCCAGAAACACCTTGATGTCTACATTAGCTTTACTCTTCTAGCATGGCTGCTGTCAGTATTGTTGACAGTATGAGAAAAGACTTTTACCAGTTAAAGACTACTTCCAGTCTCCAGAGCGGGGGCTTCTTAAACTCTTCCCGCCTGTGGTCCCTTTTCACCCAAGAAATTTTTACGTCAACATAGGCATAAAGATATAAAAAATATCAAGCACTTACTGATAATAATTCATAAAAATAAAACAATTTTTGGCATACATACGACTTTTCCATTTTTTCAAAGATAAAAAGCAAATTAGCATGCAAATGAGATGACTGTGCTGATTTATTTTTACATGAAGAATTAAATCTTGGATGAATGTTTGATCCTGCAGGATGTAGAGCAATGACGTTTCACAGAGTTGGTCAACATTCTGATTTTTTAACTGTTACTGGAGTTCCTGCTGCTTCATGCAAATATGTGCTACAAAATGGGAGCAGAATGTTTAGAGCCTTAGTTTTCTTTCCTCTTGTGATAAAACACCATCAACAAGGCAACTTATAAAACAAAGAGTTTTGGGGGCTCAGAGTTCAAGAGGGAGCCCACAAGGGCTGGGAAAGCATGGTGGCAGGAGCTGGCTGGGATGGCAAATGGAGAACTCTCTTCTTCAACCACGAACAGGAAGCAGAGAGACAAACTGGGCGGGATGAGGCTATGAACTCTTAAAGCCCGCCTACAGTGATGTGCTTCCTCCAGAAGGACCACATGTCCTCACCCTCCACAGGCAGGGCGGTCAAATCTGAACCAAGTGTTCAGATACACGAGCCTGTGAGGGGCATTTCTCATTTAAACCACCACAAAGCTGTTTCAGGAATTGTTGGAAAGTCTGTCCCAACCCCAAGTCAAAATTGATTTATTTATTATTTTATGAGGCTCAAGTCTGAAACTCAAATAGCAATTTTTGAAACCAAACATTATAATTCAATCCAAAGATATCTTAGATAGATGAGGAAGAACGACACTAGGAAAGTATCACAAGATTTTATTTGGGGAAATTAAACCGTTATGGATCTGTAAAAGCAGCGAATTTTATATGTACACTGAAAGCAACAGTTCCTAACATATGACAGCCTCAGAGTTTATGTATGATTCTGTGGCATCACATTGTGAGATAGCATGTGTGGGGTAAAATGCATGTTCCCTGTTTTAAGCCAAGGCTGCAGTGAAGTTGGGGCATGGGACACAGGTCAGTGCAGGCAGAAACATCTGAGATTCACTACGCTTTGTTTTGAATTAATGTTTAGTCATTGCATGTTCAGAAACCTTTCACTGTTACCAGTTTGAGTTAGTGGAACATAAGTCTCATCCTGAATGAGACTAAGTTTGAGTTAAGAATGTGAGTGTTTGTGTCTGGTGCTATTTGAACTTAGAAAATTCAACTTCATTAAAACAATGCACAGTTCTGTAATTTGAATCCAAAGGACAAGAAGAAACTCAAAACCTTTTCAAAAACTGTGTACCCTGCCCATGGTGATATTTTATACCCTCTGACAAATTATCTGATTGTAGGAATTCTAAGGAGCTCTGGGCATTTAAGGATAAAATACAACGGATGATAAACCCTGACTCATGATTTCTACTCAAACACTACCAGAGACTACATAGAGTTGCAAGTGAAACACAGGGGCATACCTGTTCAACACGTATAATTATTTGTGTTTCCCTGAAGGTGGACGTTTTATTCTTGAAGCCTGTGATTGTATTGGCATATCATGGCTTTTTTACTCTGCAACAAAGGCATGAACAATAGAGAAATATTCACAATACTAAAAGGAAAATTAAAAGCAACACGGGTGTAGGTGTGATGGAGACGCTTAGAAACTGCTCCTTGGTTTCTAATGTGGATAAGTAAGTGGATGGGTGATGGGTCTGTGGGGTCCTGGACAGCTCACACACAGCCTACCTTTGCAGCTGTTTCTTAGCCTACTGACTGTCATTGCCTGAAAGCAGTTGAATCATTGCTTCGCTACTCCATCTTCTACTTTTTTATGAGAAGAAGAAATATAATTTGTAAATAAAAATCTCTTAACTTTTCCCCTGCTAGCTAAACTGAATGAGTCAACGAAGACACAGATGTGAAGCTGTGTTACAAAGGCCCTTCATACCTATGAAACTTCTGAATATAAAATATATGGCATAAAAAGGGCTCTAATGTCCTTGAAATTCGCAAGACAGTAGAAATGAAATCAGTGAGTGGTGTCAGAAATCTCAATGTAGAAGAATTTTACCTGTGATACGAAGTAAGTCCTTTAGCTAAGTTTACTCACTAACGGAAACAGACTGGTCAGCACTCCAGGGGTCTGATTCTTCAGGCACTGCATTGTACACGGGGGAGCACCTCTGGCTGTGGCCTTCAGTTCTGCATGGGGTCTGAACCTATGGGTGGTTAGATGAGAATGGTCAGGATACTCCTCCACTGGGTCAAGAATTCTTTCTACATTCTTAACAGCTGTCACACAAGTTCCTTAAAGACAGACTAGTTGCATAAAAAAAATAGGAATATACCAATTGTCAGATAATTGGTTTTCTTTTAAAGATATGGCAGAGGATAAGACCCCCAAACACCTCTGCTCCCCTACAGTCATTACTGCACTTTGTTCTAGTGTATAAAGTACTCCCAACAACCTTGAGGACACCATGCTAGGAGAAAATAAGCCAGGCATAAAAAGAATAGCCACATGATCTCAGTCATATGTGGAGTTTGGAATTATACCCCCAGAGGCAGAGAGGCGGATGATGCTTATGAGGACTGAGGCTGCAAGGCCAGGGACTGGGGCAACAGTGGTCAAGAGGCACAAAGGTTCTTGTCCATAGGAGGAACACATTCTGAGATCAATGGTATCACATGATGACTATTTTAATACTAATGTGGTGGGTATTTGAATGATTCTAGCATAGTTCTTAATTTTTCTCATCACACAAAAATGGAAATTGTGTGAGGTGGCAGAATTATAAGGTATACATATATCAAAGCATCATATTGTATGCCATAAAATATATTTTTGTCAA
>NW_008330327.1:846554-883202 GCF_000622305.1 Nannospalax galili
GCATTCAGCATGATTCCATTCCTGGCCTCCTACCCTCAATAGGTTAGATAGATTACTTGGGAAATGTAAGAATCCTTTTAGCAGGAGTTCCAAATCCTAGAGGAGGTTGATTTTAGCTCTCCATGACTTTTATTCTCTATTTAAAGAAATAAATTTCCCTGGAACCTAGATAATTATCCCAGCTCTTTTAAAGCAAAGAGAAACAGATCTTAGGTTGGTCCAGTGAACAGAGTCCTTCCTATATTTTAGATACTCTTTTTGGTCCCACTAGACTTCTGAGGATAAGGGCAGCTCTAAAACGGACTAGCTCACAGACCACAATTTTGAAATAATTGACAAATTATTTCCAAATGTGACATTGAAATCAATCTTTTTATTTAGCTGTATTTTGGCTAAGTCTGTCTCTAAGTAGGATTGCTTTGTAGACAATTTTTATCACAATTTTTTTGTAATTTTGAAATACCTACAATTCATTCTGCCCCCTCTTTATTACCACCTCCTCTCTCTCTCTCTCTCTCTCTCTCTCTCTCTCTCTCTCTCTCTCTCTCTCACTGTCCTTTGCTAGCTCACTCCCATACTTCATGTCCCATGACTGTTAAGCATAAAGCAATGTTATGTGACCATTCTTATTTCTCTTGAGTAACACGTGAGCTCCTGAAAGTAGATAGTCCTGAGTTATCTGGCATGAGCTATTTTTGTCTTTAGCGAAGCACATGACTTCTCTAGATTTGTTAGTCATTTTCAAACTAGTGGCAATTTTTCAAAACTCTAAATTATGAAACAAACTGGCAGTAGAAAAAACTGGGAAAAAAATCCATTTATCTTTAAAATTAGCCCAATATTTTGTATATGGAAGAAGTGTCCGTTGAAAACTCATCTCAGTTACAAACTTTTAATTCAGTCAATCCAGGCATTTCTAATGGGAACTCTTTATGAATGGACTGTTTCCCTTTTCATTTACAGATCGTTTTCCATGTTCTAAAGGAAATTGTTATATAGACTAATTGTGACACAAATAAACCAAATGTGACATTGAAATCAATCCTTTTACTTAAGTGTATTTTGGCTAAGTCTGTGTCTCTAAGTAGCATTGCTTTGTAGAAAGGCATGCATGGGGCTGACTCACAGCACTGTTTATGCATGTGTGCAGGCGCTCTGGTAAGGCTATCTGGCTACTGCCTGATTTGTGCAGAAGAGTCTACACTGGTCTCTGAGTGAGAACATCTGTGTGCATAAGGCAGGAAAAAGCTAATCCAAGGGTGCTCCATGGAAGAGTGCAAGGCAGGTGCAGGAATGAAGCACTCACCGCTCCTTTCTCAGATTGCGCTCTGTTCTTTACAAGAAGTCGCTCCCAGTGTCACAGTGAGGGAGGCTGCTCTGCAGAACTCAGTCTTCAGATAATTCTCAAACACAGCCTTCCTCTGCCAGCCCGGAGGCAATCATGGTTTCCAGAGAGCTGCCCAGGATGGTGTCTTTGTTCACTAGAAAATAGTTAAGGCATTTCTGTTACTAGAGAAGACGTGTTGCCAGAGGAGACACTCTTGCACAACCCAGCTTTGGGATGATCTGCACATCTTGGAACCAAGCACAAAAAGCATCTTAAGATGCTTGGACCTGAGAAATGAAAACAAAGGATGTGGTCTTTCTGTGGCTTCCTGACCTCAGGGATCTCTGTGGTTTCCATGATTGTAAATTATCTTTAGAGAAGCAGACTTTTAGCGGCAGAGGAAAGAGTCTGAGAAGTAGGGGTCCAATGACCAAATCTTGGGACAGATGAAAGACTCGTTCTACTGTCACTCCTTTTTAAATTTGGTTTTGTTATTTAGTCCTTCTATAAGTCCCCTTTGGCCTTGGCAAAATTCAACTGCAGACTGGAAAATATCAAGAAAGCGAGATCTGAGTGGTCCAGCTGTGTTGTTGTAAACCATTCAATTACAGCACAAATGGCCTCCCAGCATATTTGGGCTGTGCAAAGTTTGATCTCAGCCAGTGGATTTGCTGGAAGAACTCAGTCTGCTCTGACTGATAAGGAAGTGTGCTTCCTGTGTTCCTCTAGAGACAGAAACTTAAACATTGAACCAGCATCAAGAACCTGACACTTCACTTCCTAATTTGAGACTGAGAACTTTCTTTTTGAAATGCCACCTTTCAAATAAAGGGCTCGTTTTTGTTTGTTTCTTTGGTGTTTCTCTAGAAAATAGGAAATTGCTGGCTTCCATCTCTTTCTAATATCAGACTAAGATGTCATTGAAATTATCAGAAATGAGACACATGTTACCTCATTCAGCTAACCCTAGGTTATAATATTTTCATAGCAATATGGTTTTACTGCAAGCTAATTTATCACCAAATGCCATCTATTAGTCCTATAATGAACAAGCAGCATTCTCCTGTGCCTATCCTTGACTATTTATGTGTGAGGTCTTCCTCACCTATGAGTGTTGAGGGGAACCCTTTGCCATAAACAAAATGTCGATTTCTAAATATTTCTTGAAGCTATGTCACAGGCAGGTATCTTGGGCTTTTCCAGGTGAATGCCATCTTGGAAGATGCTAATTTGGAAACTGATGATGCAGAGATCTATAATGCTAGAGTGTCAAGAGCTACAATCTGCCTCCACATGATAAATTATCAGCAATACAGGCTCAGGATCTGAACCTAAAAGTGATGTTGACATTGACCTAAACAAGTTCTGCAAACATGAGACGAAACCCTAATAAGTGTCTGAAAACGTGTTATACGGCTTGCTTAGCAGTAAACTATATTTCTGCATAAGGAACCCAGTTGTTCATAAGAAAAGCCTTGGCTGACTCAGCTATGTGGAATCTTTCTCAGGCTCCCCTCTTTACCATGCTCTTTGTCGCCCTCTCCGTCTCTAGGCTCTTCTCTCTTCCTCTTATCCTGCTTTCTTCCCTGGGGCCATCTTGCTCCCTCCCAATATGTTTCCTTTCCCTTATCCCTTCCTTCTAGCCACTCTCTCTCACCTTCCTTTCTCTCCTGTCTGTCTTTCCCTTCCTTTCTCCTCCTCCTGCTTACCCTTCCTTCCCTCCTCTACTCTATCATTATTTTGCCTCTTACCTTCTCATTATTTTCAATGTTCATATCTTGAAGTGGCAGAAATGTAATTCCAATCTCATTTTGTACTCTATTAAAACTGAAACTGGGCAATTTAAAAACTTTTGTGTCTGTCTGTGTGTGTGTGTGTCTGTGTGTGTGTCTGTGTGTGTGTGTGTGTGTGTGTGTGTGAGAGAGAGAGAGAGAGAGAGAGAGAGAGAGAGAGAGAGGAGGGAAAGTGTGTGATAGCACATATGTGGTGGTCAGAGGAGATTAACCTGTGAGAGTAGGTTGTTTCCTACCACCATGTGGGTCCTGGTGATTAAATTCAGGTCATCAGAATTACCTGAACTATCTCACGGATCTAATGTTGAACCATCTAAACAAACTGTTTTAACTAGCCAGCCTTTCTTGTGGTGCTTTTCTGCTAATCAGATGCCACCAGAACTATTTCTTCATGTTACCTACAATATTCTGATAAGTTCTCTGGAGATGAATGGGCTGCAGATTCCTTAGATATAAGAAAATAAGGAAAATACTCACAAAAAAGAAGCCTATGGGGGCTGGAGAGATGGATCAGAGGTTAAGAGCACGGCTGTTCTTGCAGAGAACCCGGGTTCAATTCCCAGCACCCACATGGAGGCTACAAACCATCCTTAATTACAGTTGAAGGGGAATCTGACGCCCTCTTCTGACCTCCATGGCATTGCACAACACTGGTGCCTTCACATACATGTAGGCAATACACTCATACACATAAAATTTTAAAAAAAGTCATTAGAACGTGACTACTTTTTTTTAAAAAAAAAAAAAGAAGCCTATAAATACCCTATATTTCTGTTTCCCCATTGCCTTGAGATATAAAATAGTGGGTAGATGTGTATTTGTATGTTGTCCAAGTTTGTTTGACTTGTATGGTTATGGAGCCATGTGGAAAAAAAAAAAGAAGAAAAACTTGGTTGGAGATCTGAGAAATAAACACTGTTGACTCAGTAAGGTATTTGTGATTTGATAGTCTATATAAACATTTCAAAAGGTAAATGCTATTTTTCTATAGCTTAAAATCACTCCATTACTTTTCGTTGTACTTGGCATGGAGTCCAAAGTCTAAGTAGGTGACTGCATCACTTATAGCCCATTGTCAGAAACTGGATCCATGAAAGGGACTGAGATGGCGTGTTCAAGTGGAACCTGGGCCGCAGCGGGACCACAGACGGCATCATTACCCTGCCCTGCACCCCCTTCATCCTCTCCTGGCAGGATGCCGTGCTTGCCTTCTGGCAGCCTCGCTTGTTCTCAGCACAATGGCTTTACTTTTCCTCTTCCTTGGAAAGTCTGGTCTAACTTTCTCAGCCTTTCGATTTACTGTGACCTTTGCCTGGAAGTCTCTCTCCCTATTTAGATAAGTGGCTGCTGCTAAGCCATTCTAAGCTCATACTAATATCCAAAGGTATTAATATCCCAGGAGTGGTCACTTCTGTACAATTTTTCACCTCATGTCACAGCAGTCATTAACGGTCATTGCCTAAATTATTACTTTACTAGGGATTTCAAAAGAGTTTTGTTTTTTAACCTCCCTCTTTCCTCTTTCTCCCTCTCTTCCTCCTTCTCTTCCTGAACATCTCTCTCCCAATGTAGTCTAATATGGTCTTGAGTTCATAATCCTCCAACCTCAGCATCCTCAGTGCTGGGATTATGGTCATGTACCACCATGCATATGCAAGATGGGATTTCCCGTTACCTCTAGTTCCTCTTCCATGGAGGAGCTTTTCTTTGTCACTTAACTGGTTGCCTTAAAAATTATCCCTCAAAGGTCAGAAACACAAGTTTTTTTTTATCAATTCTCAGAAGAATTCATTGATATTCTAGCAAACTCCAAAAATCCATTGAGTCTGTATTTCAAAATATCATTGGAAATTCATTAATTTTAAAATGTTTTTATTGAGTACGTTTGATTCTTTCAACCCTGACCACGGAGACAGTGTCTTTCAACGCATTGCTTTGTGTCCGATGTGTCCCGTCTCCTTCAGCACTGTCTCCACTTTCAGAAACAACAGTATGCTCCAAATTAATTTTGTACTTTTTCTTCTTCCAGACCTGAAATCAGCAGTTTCTCAAGTAGTCTTGGATCCTCTCAAAGGGTAATATATTTCTTTTAAAACCACAGCTGGTCAGCAAGAATATTCATTGTTTTCTGGTGTTCATTGCTTCTAGGTTTTTAGTGGAAAAGTGAGAAAATATGTATTTTTTAGAAAAACATTATTCCTAGGTTCATGCTGATATTTTCAGCATTTCAAACAAAGAACCTAGTGTTTCTACTTCTTTGCCATCTGTGTTTTATTAACTCTTTTCCCTTCCTACAAAAACATCTTCGTGCATGAAAACATTAACATAACTATTTTCTTCATCTAGATATGTATTTAATAGTCTCAAACTACCAGTATCAATATTTCCAGAGATAACAAACTTACTGAACAAGTTTAAGTCTCTAAGGTTTTTCCTTTCTATTCTTAAAATGTAGAGACAAAATGTTGTGGTTTAAAGTCAGTTGAAACAAGTCTTCCCTCCATCATGACTCTCCACATGGTTTATCTAGTACAGTTCACTTGTCTCAGATTATTTTAAATGTTGTTTTCAGTATTGGTTTTGGTATAGTTTTTAGTCTGTGTGAGATGTAAGTATGGCTGCAAAGTTAAATCAAGAAGGTACCTTTTCTTTTAGAGAAGTAGTTTCCATCTCCAACGCTGTCCTATTCTTTCCCTTCTTCATGGGTAGCATGTTTATTGTTTTATATATACTTTAAAGAAATGATTAATAAATGTGTGGTTATGGATACATGAAACAGCTCCAGGATGAGGGCTTTTGCTGTAAGCCTGATAGCCTGAATTAAGTCCCGAGAACCCAAATGGTGGAAAGAGGGAGCTGACTCCTACAAATGTCCTCTGACCACCACCCATTTTCCCACCACCATTATGTTCTGCCTCACCATGGACCCAGAAACAAAGGAGACAAGGCAAAATAAGCCTTTACTCCTTCAAGTTGAATACATCAGGCATTCTGTCACCTCCTAGGTGAGTTTGAGATACAAGAACATTTTTCAATATTTTAGAATTAATTTTAACAACTCATAAAATTAGAAACATTTTAGATGATGATGAATTTATTATATGATGCTTCAATACATGTTTACATCATACAATGTTTAAACTAGGTTAAAAGTGTAGTTATCTTCATGCAGGGTGTGGTGGCACATGCCTTTAATCCCAGCACTCGGGAGGCAGAGGCAGGCAGATCTTTGTGAGTTCAAGGCCAGCCTGGTCTACATGGTAAGTTACAGGCCAGCTGGAGCTACAGGGAGACCCTGTCTCAAAAAGACCAAAAAACAAAAAAAAGTATAGTTATCTTCAAATATTTGCCATTCCCTTTGTGGTAAAAACACTCAGAAAAGAGACAATATTTTATAAATGTAAGACTCAGCAGATAATTAGTGCTCACCGTCATTTGTAAGTGGATAGAGATGTTTTGGATAAAACATGCCAAATGTAGAAATTAGTATTTTGATATTTTGTAAACGAAGTGGAAGAGCAAAGACTTTGGTGTCTGTTGCTTTGACTTAAATACTAATTTCACTACCTCCTTTCATGGTTAGAATGAGAGTAATAGCACTCATCTGCCTCTGAGGTGTTGAGAATTATGAGATGGTGCCAAAGGCAAGGTCTGACACAGGGTAAGAAGATACTATATATTGACTTGTATCTCCATTTTTCTCTTGCCTCTATAACATAAGATATTAAATTGCAATTGGAATTCTGACAACATACCAAGGGTGACCCTTCACCCTCTGAGCAAAATGTCTACTTAGGGCAAAGCCACAAGCACTTCGGAATTCTTCATTGGAGAGCCCAGTGTTCAGGATACTTCCTAGTTTAGCTTAGGACCCAATTCTCTCTTTCCCTCTCTCTCCCTTTCATAACTGCTTTTCTGTCGTAAGCCACGACTCTGTCCAGCAGAGCCGAGGAAAAACGACACAGACACCAAGGTGAGGTTCAAGCTTCTGTTTCTCTTGCATCCTTTATTCTCTCTCTTTCATTATCTCATACACTATGAGATGCTGCTTCTGTTCTGTTCTGTTCTATTCTGTTCTGTTCTCTTCTGTTCTGTTCTGTTCTATTATATCTCTCACTTCATTCTCTCTCACTTCAATCTCACTTATCTCATTCTCTCTCACTATGATGCTGTCTCGTAGTTGCTGCTCTGTTGCTGTGTCCTTATGATGCTGTGTTCCCATGATGCTGTGTTTTTCCTATTACACACTTCAGCTCTTTATATAGCGTTTCCAACAGTCCTCCCCCAAGCCGGTACCAATCAGGGCTCACACACGTGCAGCGGCCAGGCAGAGTGTAGCTCATAGGCACGTAGCAAGATCATCAGGCTGGCAGCACCTGTTTTGGGGCTCACCATACTTCAGAGTTGGGGTAAACAAGCGGGATTCACGAGCCTTGGCAATCAGCCAAGAGTTGAAGTAAACAGCACGAGGTTTGGCAGCCAGCCAGGGCTCCATCTTTGGCTGGCTCGGCTGTGCTCGCTTCCCACACTTTTCTGCTCAGCACTCAAATGTAACACATACACTGCTCTGCTAGAAACTAAAACTTTGGGATCAGGTGAATAAGGAAACACTAGATAAAGTCTTATCCATATTTGACTTTGAGAAAATGCAAGAAACAAGCAGCCACAAACAGCAAAGGTACCATGGCAGGCTCATGATGCCTACCACAGCATCTGAAAACCTGGCCATTTTACATTCGGGACACGTGTGGCCATAAGAGACAGGTTGAGAACATGAAAATCACCTCAGCTCAGAAAGATAAAGCTGAGTGAATCCCATCACCATATCTAGTCAGTTATGATTCTTCTCCCTCATTCAAGGTCAAATGTCTGGTCCAATTCTGAACAACTCAAGTCACTCAGTTTAGCATCACCTTGGTAAGAAATGAATGCTGGTTCCAGAGCATAGGTGTGATGGTTAATCTTCATTGTCAACCTGACAGGATCTAGAATCACCTATAGGTTGTAGAGGATGTTTTCAAAGAGGTTTAATTGGATGTGGGTGAGGCCATTCCATGAACTTAACATAAAGGGAAAAGGAGAGATGCAGATGAGTACCAGATTCGTCTGTCTGTTCTTCCTGACTTGCGAGCAGCGTGGCAGCCACCTCACGTTCCTTCAGGCATGCTGTCTCACAGTGAAGGAATTGTGTCTTCTTTTCAACCTTGAGCCCAAATTCATTTTCCTTAAGTTGTTTCTGTCAGGTTACAACAAAGGGAAAGATAACCAATACAATAGTCAGTGGACATCCTCATTTAAGGTTGTTATAAACTCACATCCTTGAGCTGACTTTGTGTGGAATACCGAGTTCAGTGTTTCCAAAACTGGAGAAAAGATCACATAATCAGCTGTTATCTCTTGCCACTCCAAATATAAATGGAAGATAATAAGATATAGTACAAAAAATGGATTAGAAGCAGTACAGAATAATTCATATAATAAAATGTTATTTAACCCCTCATGACAATTTTATAAAGTAAATATCATTTTATTACAGTTTTATAGATGAAATAATGAATTGTAAAATTGAAATTTAATAGTCTCAATTCTAAGCCCATATTAATTCACTTACTACATGCATTTGAAAAGCATACTTATCTCCAAACCTCTACTCGCATCCAAGTCAGTGCTACCTACTTTTAGGGCATCATAGAGAGATTCGAAATGCAGCCCGAACTCCTTCATCAAGTCATGTGCATCATGACTTTGTTTTCCCAGATTCAGGAGGCCTTTCTAATTTGCACGGAGGTATTCTATTGGATGGTGCCAGCCCATCTCAGCCCTTAATGATCTCCGACTTTTGTAAAGATTCCAACTTTTGTAAAGATTAAGGCAGATAAATGTAGACTGGTGCTTTTAAAGCATGCATTAAAGTCTGCTCCCCTGACTCCTTTCAGTATCTCCATGATAGATTTAATTTCAATGGGAGTTATTAAAGTTCAGAGACAAAGTCTACTTGGGATTACTCTGGTCAGCTATCTATTCCCTATCAACAGAAATAATCAAATCAAGAGCTCAGTGTAGAGCAAAAGAATCTGAAAAGTGTTTGGTTAGCAGAGGAGGATCTCAGAGGCATGGCTCTGTCATCTTCTGACCACACTACTCATCACACATACTCAGCACTTTATGGGTAAGCTAATATCTTCACTTAAATCTGAGAAGCACTAATATAACTGATCTCAAAACACCAGCCTACCACCTTATATATTAAAAATCATCTTTGCCAATTGTCTGCCAAAACAAAAATGCCCAAGTCCATTAGTTCCATAAAAGTCCATGTGACCTAAATAATTTGCATCATCACAGTCCATCATTTGAGTACCACTGTCATTTACTTTGATCGCATAGTACTTTGTATACTGTGCTGGTAGATTTAGCAGATTCAAGCACATTCTTGCAGCCTGCCATTAATCAGTGCTTTATCTGAAGAGTCATGGGGATAGTAGGTTTGAATCCATAATAAATGGCATACAGGAAAGAATTTGTTTCCTTTTTAATCTAATGTGTTTTGTGTCATTGTTTTTCAAAGTCTGGGTATCTTAGTACTCATTTTGGTAGTCGTTAAAAATAAAAATCTTTAACACACCATAACATAAATTGTAATTTCTTGCCACTTATCCAACTATGTGATAAATGAAGCCACAAGATGTTAAGTTTCATGTCTACTGAGCACAAAGAGTTTTTCTAGCAGTGGTAGTGGGGCACTGGTAGGTCATGTGGTAAGACAAGGTGAAGTCAGGGGAAGATTTCCCTCAAGGGAGTGTGGCAAAGGGCTCCAGTGACTGTATCAAATGCTAGGCATTCCAAACCAGAAATAATTACATAGGAAGCAGTCTTCTGCCTTGCTTTCTGGGAATTCCTGATCCCGCCTGAGACCCTCTCATTTGAGGTTTTCCTCAGTTAGCCCACAAGAATCCCTCATTTTCTTGTTACCCGCCTTTATACCGAATTCATGTGGCTGCAAATGTCTCCAAAAACCATTCTTTCTTGGCTATTCCAATCTATTTGCTATCTCTCCCAAATGAACAACAAATTCCAGAAGGATTTTACAAGTTTTATGATCACAATTCAGCTCAGTATTTCTATAATTTGGGCTCCGGTTATATGTCAGCACAGGTGTGTGAAGTGCAGTATAAAACAGTCTATGGCACAGGATAAAGATTTTGCCCTCTGGAACCTTAAAACTATCTCAGGTCCTGTTAGAAATTCCTGCCCCAGGTCTGTGTCCTACCACTAGTCTGTGGTGAATGCAAAGGGAGAAATAGGAGCTTGTAAGTGACTCTACTCAGTGTGTATATAGTGAATATTTATTGATTGGATGACTGGTTTAACTAAAAGGAGTCAAGGCCAGGACTCAACTGAATCAAAAAAATATTCAAAATATTCAAAACTTGTGAATAAAGGAAAACAGAAAGAAAATGCAGAAATCAAACAAAAGGCCTTGGGGAATGGGTGCAGCTCAACCAGCTTGATCTAGAAACTATGCTGAAAGACTGAGGGACCTGGACAACTAGCACATAAGTCTTTGGAATAGAACAGAATCTCCAAGAGATTGAAAATTTTATGTTCCTCAGCAGGGAAACCTGATCACATTAGCTAGGATGGACAGAGATGCGTCTGCCCTGCTGTTCATAGAATACAGGCATTTCCAAAGAAGAGACTGAACCTGTAGGGTAAGAGAAAATGTGGCATGTCTACTGACCACAGTGTAACGAGATTGGTCCACCTGCCAGCAGTAGTGCTTCAGGGACAACATTTCCTAAGTTGTATTTGAGAACTTTTATCCCAGCACTGAGTCATTCCTGAGTATTGTAGTGGGGCCATTCTTGACTAAGAGCCAGGCTCTAAAGCATTATGAGCTGAGAAAGTCAAAATATTATGCAAAAAAAAATGTTTAGAAAGCATGAGAATTAGAAGGCCATTACTAAGATTTAAATTGTTTTTTATTTATTCTTTGAGGGTTTAAAATATGTATCTCCTCACACCCGCTCCCCTCTCCAACTCCTCCCAGAATTCCACCACATCGCCCTCCCAACTACAACCTACAAAATCTGATTAATGCTGCCATATGAACATGGGTATAAGGCCACGCAGTGGAGCCTGGACAACATACCACACTGAAAAGAAAAAAAAAGAAAGGAAAACACTGATTTTCCCTCCCAAGTAGCCATCAATATGAATAGCTCCTTAGGTAGAGTTTAGGCCTTGTGACCCACCCCCATCCATTACTGAATATTTGCTGGCTTGGTTTTGTGCAGGTCTTGTGCAGGCAACCACAGCTGCTGTGATTTCATGAGTGCAATGGCCCTCTCCTGTCCAGAGGATACTGTTTTGCAGTGTTTCCCAGCCCTATTCCTACCTCAGCCCTGCCCTCTGTGCTGGCACTGCCTCACAGCCAGCTTCTGAAGGTCTTGGCAGTCTTGCATTGGGTTTCTTGCTCTGATCCAATAACATTCGCTCCTGTCCGTATACACACCATTGGAATGTCACAATTTAATGCCAAATATGTGTGTGTGTCAGTAAAGTCCCTGTGAGGCATTTTGTAAAAATAGGTTCTCAGACTCCATTGCCCGTTTGTCTGATACGGTAGACTTAACATGGAGCAAAGGATTCTGAATCTCTAACAACTTCCATGTGATGATGCTACTGTCCTTTGGAGACCCCTCTTGAGAGTTACTGCAGCAGATAGACAATTAATTCCCAAAAGCTGGACTCCAATGTAAGGACAGAAATACAGATCTCATACATTTGCAGGGATTTAAGAGAGAGTAAGCAATCATATAATCATATTTTAGTATTAGCTAGCACTTAAGGGATGCCATTATTATTAATTGAATCATTGTATTATCCCTGAATATTAGATACATTATTGTGTTATTAATAGCCTCATCTTAAAGCTTAGAAAATAGAAGTTTAGATAAATCAAAAAAATTTCTTGATGTCACACAGATGGTTTTGGATTCAGATTTGTCTAACATCACAGTAAACTTTTAGTGACTCAGGCTGAGCCCTTTGGTAGTACCCTACGGGGGAGGGGGTTTCTCAGATTTGCATGCTCAGAAATGGCTTTCCCCCCCAGTGAAACTAAAGTAATCAAATGTGGGAGGACTGCCCTATTATCCATTTACTTTGCAGTAATCCGGTGTGGGAAGACTATCTCAACCCAGATAAACTTGCAATCCTTGGCTTCAGAATGTCACGTCACCTCCTGGATTTCAATGACCAGATCTATAAAAGGAAGGAATTTGATGCTCTTAAAAAGCTTCTTCCCTTTGTAAACATCTGTCCTCTTCAGAATTGAGTGAATGAACTTATATTCGTGAAGAATTGCCAAGGAGATCTTCACTGTATTCTCTTTCCACAAAAAAAGTGCTAGAACCTATAGGCACTGGGGACCATTCTATGAGAAGACTGTAGACAGAGTAATGGGAATAATAAAATGTCAGCAGGTTAAGGTATACAATGTTTCTAAAGTAACACCCCTCAAACAGCATGGTACTTTTATAAGGCATGGAGAGCTGTGCAAAAACAGAATACTTTTTTCACTCATCGTCTTTCGACATTGCCTTTTGCAGCTATTATATAACTAAAATATATTATATACTCTTTATTTGATATATAGTATATAATATATGTATAGTCTTTTCTTACATGAAGTTGCAGGTATGCCTTGAAGCCAAGGAGACACTTAGTGATGCCTTCCCATTGGAAAGCCCACATGCAAACCACCCTGGAAACTGGACTGCTTCTCTCTGTGGAGTCCTGGACTTCAGTAGCAAAACCTGACATTTTCCTCTACATTGTTGCCAACTTCTATGGTGACATGCTGTCTGGAAACTACAGCCATACATAGAGACAACAAGGAGACTTTGTATAAAGAATCAGACTTTCCCTTCTGGGCTGTCCACAGCAAACACAGGAAGTATATCCTTCATGCATCATGTTTATGAAGTGCCTGCTCATTGTAAAAACAGATTTATAACTAGTGTAATGTGTGTGGTTGAGGTCTGGTGACTGTCATAGTGATAATCACAAATAAAACTAGAGGCAGAACCATGAATTTGGGAATATATAGTCTTAAATCAGAGCATTTATCATAAAAAATGAATTTCTTTTTTTAGTTTTAAATATACGTTTATTCTTTGAGAATTTACTCCTTGAGAATGTCATATGTGTGTGCAATGTTTAGATCATATCCAACCCCACTTTTGTTTTCAGTTTTGAGGACTGAACCCAGGGTCTTGTACCTAGGGAAGTGATCTTCCCCTGAGCATATCTGTAGCCAGATATTTTACTTTTATGTACATGATGTGGTTTTTCATTTCTTTTTCATTTATTCTTTATTTTTGTGTGTATATTAAGTATGAGGGCACATGTATGTCATGGCATGTGTGTAGAGGTCAAAAAGACAACTTGCAGGAGTCCTCTCCCTCTACCATGTGGGATTTACATATAAAACTCAAGTGATCAGTCTTCTCACCAAGTGCCTTTACCTTCTGAGCAATTTTCTCAGCCGCCTGATTTGTTTTTAACTTTATAACATCCAGATATTTTGTTCCACCAAAGTCGAATACTTCCAAACATCTTACAAAGGTTCTGAAAAATATAGTGTTAGAGATAGGAAAATAATATGCTATTTTTCATGCGATTAAGAATTATCTGGAAGTATGTGAGGTTCATTTAGTATGTTCTAACTGGCATTGGAAAGTTGGAATACTATAAAATTCAACTAGAGAAAGAATCTCTAAATCAGAAGAAAATCATGTAAATGTTTTGTTTTGATTGTGTATATGTGTGTGCACATGAGTTCATGTTTGCTAGTCTGAAATGTAAAGTGTGTTTCCTGTCATAAGCTATGCTTACTCTGTACTGGACAACCTACTGCTCTTTACACAATGAAGCAGGAAAAGGTTGCAGACTGCATGTATCAGTGTTCACGAGTGTCTGTAAACATTTCAAGTAGATTATCACATAAATGTAATGCACTAATCTAAGATTGCATAGAGAATATTTCTATTATTCCTAATATTCCATATTAATCTTATATTCTATATTTTATATTATGATGTGTGTAAATTGTGTGTTATAGTTTCCAGAATGACAGCTACATGTAGTATGGTCTCAGAGTCTCAGTGGTCATTTGTATTTTATGATTCAGACAACTGTCTCTAAAACCATTCCAGAAACACTTGCCATCCAGGACCATATGGTAGGAAAAGGTCAACAACAGAGCCAGTAAAAGCTAACCTAAATAATCAGCAGAAGCCCACCACACTCCGGGGAATGAAATGAAGGACTCAGTCAAGGCTGGGGGTGGAGAAGGCTACAAAAGACAGAAAATTCAAGCTAGGCAGAGGTACATCTGGGGTGAAATTTGCCTATTTGCAGAATACTGAACAAAGACCAATTTGTCTTCTACTATTTATGTGAAGACAAAGAATGAATAAAATGCCATAAATGACTTTTTAAAGAATATGTTTTGTGATGTGATTCTATTTCAAAATGTTTCATTTCCTGTCACTCATTTCTGGGAGAAAGACGGCACTTTAACATCTGGATAGCACTGACTGGTTACTCCTCCAATGGCCAAAGGACCTGGTTTATTTCTCTTCTCTGTAACCTCATACAGCAAGTGGCACATCTTCCATCTTAAAGAAAAGTGAGTCACAGAAGGGTTTATCAATTTGTTCAAATGACCACAGTGTGAAAGTTGGAGAAGCTGTTTAGTGTTGAGACTGATCCTTTGGAAAACAGCCTCGTTCTCAGGGTGGAAGGCAGAAAGTTTCCTGGGAGGTCACACACTACTGGGCCATGTTGCAGTGTGTCTCTGTAGATTGGGATGCTGCAGACTTCTTTATTTATTCTTTTCATTAAAAGATTGATGTATTATAGTTACCCTTTGTGTAAATGAGTGCTGTTCACTAAGTTTCTTAAAATATTCTGGTGATCACTATTTGAATGTTAATTTCCTCTACCAACTAACGTCAGAAGTGTTAAATGAAGGTACACTGCTATTTATTGTATGATTCTTATGAATTAATCTACTCTAATAATTTTGATGAGAATTGAACACAGAGACTTAAGTTAAAGTAGGTATTTTACAAAAAGCTGAAACAAACTTCAACCTACATTCTGTTTACTGTGTTGGTTTTTGCTATCCTTTCCCCTTAAAATTGTAGATACTATTTTGTCTCATTTAACAGAGAAACTGGAAGAGCTATCACTTGGGGATGTTTCGTGCTCTTCACTTAAATGTGAAAAGAATCACATGAACATAGCATCTGTATCTTCTTGTGAATTTTGAACAGGTTGTGGACTTTTACACTGGGGTTTTTCAAAGTTCTCTTGTACTAACAACTTAAAATTTTAATGGAAAATGTCACTCTTCACAAACTTGTTTTCTTAAATCAAGCCAATAGATCTGTTATTTATTCTGTGATAGATACTGTTTTGAATAAAGCTTATGATTTAAATTATCTTAAGAAACTGAGCTACATCCTTATTCTATTTATTATACAAGGAAACTGAGTTTCAGAAATATTAAATGGTTAATAAACTATCAACAAAGATTTATAACAAGAAAGTTTCATTTCAGCAAAAAAAAACTTTTTATATTAATTTTTCTTTATTCTTAAGAATTTCCAAAAGGAAAGTACAACCAAAGGATAAAGTCATCAGTATACTTCTTTAAGAGTTCAAGGGATTACACTTCCCAGACATTAGGCTTAAGTCTATATAAAAGGTTATTTAGAAAACTATTTTTCATTGATGATTTTGTTCCTAACCAGAAAGTGCTGCTCAGAGGTAAGACTTCACATCTTGGTCTCCAATACTGTAGTGCCCAACTGTAGCTAAGGGAGGCAACCAGCTATTGTTCTAAAATGATTGATAAATTTATTTTCTCCTCTATTTAGAAGCCTTTGAGAGAGAACTAACACCGATTCTAACCACTCCAATAGCTATCAAAATACCAGAAAGCAAATCCTGAATCCATCACTCTAGGGTCCAGCCTTGGAAGACAAAAGAAAAATGAGGAGGAACCCAATAGAGGGATGCTTTTGGAAGCCCTTGTCAAGAAATTCCAATGGACTCTCATATGAACATTTGGAAAATTGCCCTGTTCTAACTTTTTTCTAGTTCCCTGGCTAGAACTTGTAATGCTAATTACTCTTGCCTTTACTTCTCCTTCACATCTCCTATTCATGATTCAAGGACTTTCTTTTCCCCTTAGAGATAAGAGTTATGCAATTTGGGAGTCTTTTAAATAGACCCACTGAAGGGGTACTCCAATTGCCTCACCTTGCGTCCCTGTCCAGCATGGAAGAAGCCAGAGCAGTCTGCATCGCTATTCCCTATTGGCAATTTGGGTAACCCCTTCAGAGAATAGGAGGTAGGAACTGGCTAGGCAATTAGGGTAAAAAGACCCCAAAGAAAAGCAGCCAGTTTCTGGGCTAAAAGTCAAAATGTCCTTGGGCCTTTTTGCAACATACTCTGTTCCAAAGGCCAAAAATGTCAAAAGTATGTAGGAGCTTATACCTAATCCTTAAAAGATTTTAGAGTTACCTCTTCGGGGGGGGGGGAATGTTAGAGTAACCAAAAGCCCCATAAAAATAAATAAATCAAAGAAGAAAAAAATGAAAAAAGTGATGGGGCGATATGGGGCATTGGAGGGGAAGGAGTGGTCATGGATCTAATCAAAACACCTTATATGCATGTATGAAATTCTCAATAAAGTCTTTTTAAAGTTAAAAAAAGAATTTCATACATGTATACAATTAAACATGTCCCTGTCTGCCCCTATTTCTTCTCTCTAGGTCCCCCAAATCCTCCCAACACATCCTTCTCCAAATTCAAGGCCATTTTGTGTGTGGTTTAATAATCTACTAAATTCAATTAGTTCTGCCCATGTATGGATGGATGTGGGACCACCCACTGGAGCATGGGAAAACCACCAGTGGCCACACATTACAAAATAATGGGTCTCCATCACCATTCAATTATCAAGTGTCAATAGTCCCTTAGTACCGATGGGGCCTGGAGAACCGCTCCCTATCTATGCCAGAATTTTGGCTGGATTAGTCTTGTACAGGCGACCACAGAATCTGTAATTTCATGAGTGCTGGCCCTGTCAAATTCAGAAGACAGCATTTCACAGCACACCCCCTCAATCATCTGACTCTTGAGTTCTTTCTGACTCCTGTTCTGCAACGTTCCCTAAGCCTTGATGTTTGGGGAGGAGTTGAGAAGGATGTCACATTCAGGGCTGAGCACTCCGTGTCTTATTCTTGGCACTTTGACTAGCTGTGTGTCTCAGCACTGACTGTACATTGTCCAAGAAGTTTCTGTGACCAAGGATGACAGCATTCCAACTCTACGGGTACAAACATGAATATTTAGAAGGCAATTTGACAACATAACCTCTTAGCAAGGTAGCAATCCCAGGTTCTATCCTAGGGCCTATGAGATCTCCAGTCAGGGGCTTTGACTAGGATTACAGTACCAGACATGAAATTCCTTTCTGCAGAACAAGTTTCTAATGCAATCATAACAGTCATGCCACTATTGTACCAGGTGGTACATCTTACCTCTTACGTCAGTATTACATCATGCAGGGTCCAGTGTTGCATAAGATCATCAGTGTTTTTCCTCCCTAAAAACTTGTATAACACCTTCCAGCACCATGAAAGCTTGTCAGCAGGGAGGAAGTTGATCAGTTCAAAATTGATTTTGCTATGCCCTGTAGCCAAAGTGCGTGGTGTCTACAGCAATGGGGTGGGTAACCAAAGGCAATGGCAATAAGCTGTGCTGTTTTGGAGATCTCTGACCAGTAGCTCCTATGGGGACCCCACTACATACATGTACTGTGATTTTCATTAACTAACCAAACTCTTCCGGAAGCACCTTTGTTCACCCATGCAGAGTAATTCCATTGGAACTTTTTTTTTAAGTTGTATTTTGAAATTTCCTTACTAACAGAGGTTTCTATAAGTCATTTTTGTGCATTTTTAGTTTTTACTTTTAAAACTATCCACTACACCTTCCTCTCCTCTATCCCTCTGCCTAAACCCCCACTTAATCCTTTAACTCCCCAGTATTTCCCATCTTTTCATATCACATATATTCTGTTATCCCCAATTATATTTTTAATTGGCTTGAGAGATAATATGCTTCCACATGGCTTTCCATACATCTTTCCTTTCAGTGCCCCCCCATTTTCTTCCCTCCATACTCCTGTGCCCTACCAGTTTACGTCTTTCCACACCTTGTATTCCAGACCTCTAGTTTCATTTTATCTGTAGTCTACTATCCCCTCTCCTTTAATGTGCTCCCTCAAAGGCCCCATTAAATGTGTTTCCCAAATTGTATTCTAGGGGAGTAGATGTTCTGCAGAATATTGACAGTTGTTTTCCAAAACAAAAATTCAATTTCTGAAACTTTGCCAGTTCATAAATACTAATTGTACAATTTTTCAGAACATCAAATATAGTAATAAGGATTCAAAACCTTAAAGAAAAAAATTATCCATACGCATGTAGTATATTTGTATATGTACATATACACATATTTGCATGCATGTATATACTCATGTATAATCTCATTCCTACCTTCATGTAATTATTGAATAAATAGTCTTACAGCATATCCATAAAGAAACAGGTTTATATTCATCCTAGTGTTCGAACCTGTGAGGCCTACCAACTTGCATTCTAATTTGGTCTAGATGTCACATTTATTTTAGAGCACAATTTCAAAAGAGAACATTTTATCCTGGAAAGTTTCATCCTTTCCATAAGATGTAACATTCCACCGTCTCTTAACAATGTCAAGAATAGGCACCTAAGAGGGACAAGCAAAACAGAAGAACACTTTACACATCCATTAGTCTATCTTCTTCCTATAAAATAAGTCATAATTTGAAGACATGGCGCTTATTTTTCAGAAATTTTAAGTAAGAAAAATTATGTAAGTTCATTTTTAAACTCTCTTGAGTGACATTGGCCTGCCCCGTGATGCATCTCCTAATTAAAAATTCCCTTCAGTTTGTTTTTTTCTCCACATGCGAGCAATGTTTTGGAGCCCGATCTTCAGAAGTGGACAGGCTTTAGTTATAGTTCCACCAAAAAGCCATTTATTACATTTATTTTAGCTGATAGATAAAAACAATAAAAGCTGAACATGCTAGTGGAATAATAGTGTTAAATATGTTTTAATTTTTGTTTAAATCAGATCAAGCATTCCATTCTTTGTGATAGAGAACTTCAAAATTCTATCTTCTGTCATTTTAAAATGTACTCTATAAAATTATTTTTATTTATAATCAATTTACTCTGCAAGAGCCCATCAGAGTTTCTTACTCGTAGCTTGCTATAGCTTCGTACCCATCAATCAACTTCTCTTCATGCCTCTTTCTCTCAGTCTGATATCCTCCATTGAACTCTCACAGTTTTGGATTGTATGTATTGGTGAGCCTGCCCCATACTTATTTTGTGTGGCTCACTTATTTTGCTTTACATAATGAACTGCAGTTCTTTTATGTTTCAGGAAACGGCAGGATCGCATTCTTTAGTGGATGGATAATATCCTAACAACTAGTTCTAGCATTTTCTTTATCCATTCTTCACTTCATGGACAATTTGGTAGATTCTTGACTATTGTAAATGGTGCTGGAAAAAACAAACGGGAGTCCAGATGTCTCTTTGACGTCCTGATTTATGTGTATTGCACTGTACTGTGCAATGGTTGGATCATGGGACATTTCAGTTATTAATTTTTGAGTAGTCTTCTTTCCATTTTCTGTAATGGAAATACTAATTTTCATTCCCACTTACGGTGCTCAATAATACCCCTTATCCACATCCTCACTTGCCCTTATTAGCTTTGGTCTTCTTTACGGTTGCTGTCTCACAGGGTGAGGTGATATCTCATTATAATTGTTCTTTGCATTTCTACAATATGAATTTTTAAAAATGAATATTTTTTTCATTTACCTGTTCTATTTGTATGAGTTCTCTTAATAAATGTTTCTTTTTATATATTTTATTTTTATTATTTTTATGTGTATGTGTGTATTGCCTGCATGTAGGTAAGTGCACCCATGTCATGCAATGCCTGCGGAGGACAGAAGAGGCTGTCGGATCCCCTGGAATTGGAGTTACGGACAGTTATTAGCTCTCTTATGGGTGTTGGGATTCAAAGTGGGTCGTCTGCAAGAACAGCCAGTGTTCTTAACTGCTGAGCCATCTCTCCAGCCCCAAATGTCTGTTTCTATGTTAATGTCCATTTCCTAACTGAGTTGGTTGTGCTTTTTATTTTGTTTTGGTTTGGGGTTTGTTTGGTTTTTTTGAGTATTTCTTGTAGAGATTTTGGAGTGCCTTGTGTTTTCTGGATGTCAACCATTATCAGATGTGGATATCAAATATTTTCTCCTGTTTTGTAGGTTGTTTCTGCCCTCTACTGATTATTTCTTGCGCTTTAAAGAAACCTTTTAGCTTGGTGTGATTCCATTTCTCAAATCTTTGCTTCTGCTTATTGTGCTTTCTGGTCCTTGTCTAAAAATTCCTTGCCCATTCCAGCTTCCTGGAACATTCCCATTTTGCTTCTATTATTTGTTTATTGTTGAAGTCTTAATCCATTGTGAGCTGATCTTTGTAACTGTTGAGAAATAGAGATCAGAAGTTGTTTTTTAACCAGATAAGATCTAAATTTGTAGCCCAGATTGATGTGTGATTTGTGATTGTTCTGCCTCAGGTTCTGAGGGTCAAGCTTACAGACAGGCATCATGCTCATGCTAAACTAGAAGTCATTTTGTTAATGATATCTATGAAGAGATTTGAACACAGCATTGTAAAGTGTATTTGATGACAATAAAAGCAACTTGTATCAACTTACATAATTCACACGGCATAATCGACAAATATGTGCAGACACACACATGCAGAGGCATCTGTTCAACTCACTTGGACAATATTCCATTGTGTTTTGGATCCTGTGAGTGAACTAGGAAAATGTAGTGCAGTATGGTACATCCATAGTAGACCACATCCATAATAGATTCCTTTAACTATGATTCATGCAACTATCTACTTAAAAACAGTAAATATTTGGAAGAATTAAGCTACAGTTTGAATTTTAAAACCTATTGACCTTATGTATTTTTGGCTACCCATTTACTCTGTGTTTTGATTTAACTGATATGTATATCAAAATGAAATACATGTGAAAATGTTTTGATTTCTTCCCCTCCACTCATTATGTTTATTTTTAAATCCATCTTCCTCAGTGTGGAGTATCAATCATGCTAAGCAAATGTTGCATATGAGCTGAGCTATACCTCAGCCCCGAAATACTTTTTGCCTTGATTATGGATCGCACCATCTGCTTTTGTCATGTCCAGCGATTGTGGAGTGAATATTGGGGATTTTGCTTATTGTCTTTCTGAGTATCTGAATTTCCTTATTGTCGTTTGAAGAGCATTTTGTCAAATGGTTACGTTATTGATCAGTTTGATCATTTCGGGTCTTGTTTGAAGGTTTTGATGTGGATTCTTTTGAGTAACTTTCATTCCAGGGATAATTTCCTGAAGGCATAGTCCTTTGGAGTCCACACTAATTGCTCCCAAATTAAAATAAATTATTTACTTTCTTTGTTCTTATTATTTACTCTTGATGATACCTTGGTTTTATGCGCTCTAGAAATTATTCTACTTATAAATCCCTATTAGTTCTTTCTTGAGGTCCTAGAATTTTACTCATGCATGCTTTTTCTAGCACTCAACAAAGACTCAAGGTGATTCTGATACAAATATCTGGATATGGATTTTTTTCATTTTTAATAGCTATCTCACTTCCTTTGGGCAATTATAAATTTCCTCCATTTATTAAGGGGAAAGGGGAGTAACAACCCCTTCAAAAAGAGCTAATAAGCTATAACACAGAAGGTAAAATTAATGAGAACATTTCTGATAGTAAGAAGCTACATGTGGCGATTCCTTTCATCTGTGCTGTGCTGCCTTGGGTCAAGAGTTCAGGAGGAAGAGAGTGTCATCACAGATTCATTTAAAGGAAATCAGTTACCAAGGAGAAAAAGAGCTGAGTGCAAATTCAGAAACTAACACATCATGGTTCTAAGAGCCATGTCTCCATACCTGACTTCCCCTGTTAGAAGACACAAACAGTGCTGATTATTTTTGAGATTATATAATTTTCCAAATTTCTCCATAAGCATCAGTTACTGACAAGATGGTTTCCTTGTAATTTTATTAATATTGGTGAAAAAACAAAGAGGTAGTCTGTTATTATAGGCAGATGATGATATAGGTAGATGATAGATAGATGATAGATAGATAGATAGATAGATAGATAATAGATAGATGATATAGATGACAGATGATAGATAGGATAGAGAGATACATAGATACATAGATGACAAATAGACAGCTAGATGATACCTGTAATTCTGTGGTTGTATAAACTTCAAAGGTTTTGAAAACAAGGCAGCAAAACTTAATTAATTTACAGGAACCACTGTTTCCTGCTTTTTCTCTCTGTCCCACATCATCTCTCCTTCCATGTATAAGTTCTGCAGATGATGAGATTACAGAGTCACTGGACTGAGACTTCTCTTAACATTCAGTAGTTCTGAGACACCAGTTCCCACCATAAATCACACTTGTGGTAGGTTAAACTCTGCCAGTTGGCTATTTAAAACAGTTTAAGGAAAAGTGAGTGCTTAATTTTCCATATTGGACTGTCACTATTCAACAAAAATTACACATGAGTCGTCTTTCTAAATAAATTCATACCTCAGAGCTAGATAGAGGACTCAGTGGTTAAGGTGCTTTTGCAGAGGACCTGGTTTCCATTCTCAGCACCCACATGGTGGCTAACAACCATGTGTAACTCCAGTTCTAGGGAATCTGATGCCCTCTTCTGGCCTCTACGGGCATTGCACACACATGGTGCACTTACATACTTTCAGGCAGGACACTTGTACATATC
The DNA here is from genome assembly GCF_000622305.1 of Nannospalax galili. Classification (NCBI taxonomy): domain Eukaryota; kingdom Metazoa; phylum Chordata; class Mammalia; order Rodentia; family Spalacidae; genus Nannospalax; species Nannospalax galili. The sequence continues at coordinate 869,711 of NW_008330327.1, forward strand.
AAATATAAATAAATAAATCAGAAAAGTAAAAAGTGAAAGAAATGTGTACCTAAAAGTACAAGACACAATTCTTATAAAATGAACTTCTATTCTCTTCCTATTGAGATAAAATTCAGACAAGCCACCTTGCAGGAGGTTACAAAGTAGAGGTCACAAGAAAAGCAGTGACTTCTCTGCTTGCACATATCCTCCTGAAAATTAATTAGCACTTTCTCCTCTAAACAAAAACCAAGTGAGCTTGAAATCGATATTGGCCACCGGGTGGCAGCAGCATCTCAGTAACGCCCAGAACAAAGTGTGCAGTTTGCCTGGCTGTCCTCTTCCTCCAAATTCATTAACAGGTTTCCCATGTTTGCAACTATTTCGAGTGAATCATGAATTCTATTCATAAGCCCATTTTCCTCCTTCCCTCCAAAGATGTGCACTCCAGGAACTTTTATCTCTCAGGGCTGCTTTCCGCTGTCTATGGTCTCTAGATGCATTGTCTTTCTGTCTTCCATTTTTCTCTACTTTCTGACTTCTTGTGTCCTTTCTTGTGTACACGAACATGGTGAGAACTATTCCTAGAATTTGCCCAGCTAGGCATTTAGGTCAGCTTTGGATGTTACTCTTGGCCTGTCCTCCTCATTTCATCCTCCTCCTTCACCACAAGAAGAATTTCTCAGAAAAGAAAAACGAACTGTTTCCTCTCAGTTCTCTGTTCCTGGACCTAAGTCAGGTCCTCCTCTCCTCACAGAATCAGTAGAAGAAAGCAAAGCTACAGAGCGCAAACTTTCTGTGATTTTTTTTTTTCTCTTAACAGACATTTCTGCCAATTTGCCTTTAGAGATGCTGAGCTTTGAGAATGCTTTCATCCAGCTGTTACACTTTGCTTCTACAGCTGGGGACACAAGAAACCAAACCTGAGGGCGATTCTTTAATCAGATGTTAGTAGCAACAGCCATTCTGTGTATAAACTGAGTTAAAGCAACTCTGCTGTAACACAGAATTTAGCACAAGATCACAGAAATAAGCCAAAAGTTAGCTTGAAGTTATTTTTGCCTAAGTATCAGAAAACTTCAGAGGAAGGATACATGTGTACACTCTGCAGTGCCTGAAGATGAAATCAGAGCTTAATGTGGCACAGGACAGGGTGCATTTGATAATTATATTTCTTCTCAGCAGGGAATAAGCCCAAGACAGAAGTTGGACTCTGGAGGAAAGTGTCATGTGAAATGCCAATAACTGCTGAATCACTACGATAAAATATTTTAAGTTTCCTGGGTAGAGACCGTATGTTGCTTACAGAGTCATTATCAAATGCACATTTAACTAAAAAGTGGGATCTTAAAAGGGTTGCACATATTTCCCAAGGTAATATGTTTAATTATGGCTCCAAACTCACAAAGATCCTGGTTTGTACAACATGCAGTCTACTTTGCACTTGTGATTTAAGACAGGATGAAAACAGTTAACTTCTGTTCTATGAGTAACACAGAGCAGATGATGATGAGCACAAACTCCTCAGTTAGAATTATACTAACCCAGCTTTGTTTTTCACTTTAAAAAAATCTAAAGTGTTTCCTTTTCTCCACATCCTCGCCAGCATTTGGTATCATTTGTTCTCTTGATCCTAGCCAGTCTGATTGGCGTAAGGTGATAGCTTAGGGTGGTTTTAATTTGTATTTCCCTAATAACGATATTGAACACTTTTTGAGATGTTTCTTAGCCATCTTTATTTCTTCTTTTGAGAATTCTCTGTTTAGCTCTTTATCCCATCTTTTAGTTGGGTCATTTGGTTTCTCAGTTTCTTTTGTTTTTTGAGTTCTTTATATATTCTGAATGTTAAACCTCTGTCAGATGTGTCACTGCTGAAGATTTTTCCCCATTCTGTTGGTTTTCTCTTCACTTTTTTGATTGTTTCTCTTGCTGTAGAGAAGCTTTTTTAGTTTAATGAGGTCCCAACTTATTGATTGCTGACCTTAATTCTGAGCAACTTCTGTCTAATTTAGAAAATCCTTTCCTACACCTATATCCTGTAAGTAACTGCCAGTATTTTTTTCTAATAATTTCAGGGTTTCCAGTTTAACATTGAGGTCTTTGATCCATTTGGAGTTGACTTTTGTGCAAGGTGAAAGATAAGGATCTAGTTTCATTTTTCTACAGGTGGAGATCCAGTTTTGCCAGCACCCTTTGTTGAAGATGCTGTCTTCCCTCCATTGTGTGTTCTTGGCACCTTTGTCAAATATCAGGTGGCTGAAACTGGATGCACTCATGTTTGGATCTTCAACGATGTTCCATTGATCTATGTGACTATTTTTGTGTCAGTACCATGCTGTTTTTATGACTATGGCTCTGTAGTATACTTTGAGATCTGGTATAGTAATGCCCCCCCCCAGCGTTGTTCTTTGTGCTCAGGGTTGCTTTGGCTATCTGGGGTCTTTTGTGCCTCCATATTAATTTAAGGATGCATTTTTCTAATTCTGTAAAGTATGTCACAGGGATTTTGATTAGGATTGCTTTGAATCTATATATTGCCTTTGGTAGGATGGTAATTTTAGCAATATTAATTCTTCCAATGCATGAACATGGGAGGTCCTTCCATCTCCTGGTGTCTTCCTCAATCTCTTTCTTTATTGTGAAGAAACTCCAATGGACTCTTATATGAACATTTGAAAATTCCTGTTCTGACTTTTTTCTAGTTCCCTGTCTAGAACTTGTAATGCTAATTACTCTTGCCTTTACTTCTCCTTCACATCTCCTATTCATGATTCAAGGACTTTCTTTTCCCTTAGAGACAAGAGTTATGCAATTTAGGAGTCTTTTAGATAGACCCACTAAGGGGTACCCCAATTGCCTCACCCTGTGTCCCTGTTCAGCATGAAAGAAGCCAGACCGGTCTGCGTCCCTATTCCCTATCGACAATTTGGGTAACCCCTTCAGGGGATGGCATGATAAAAATAGGAGGTAGGAATTGGCTAGGCAGTTAGGGTAAAAAAGACCCCAAAGAAATGTAGCCAGTTTCTTGGCTAAAAGTCAAAATGTCCTTGGGCCTCTTAGCAACATACTCTATTCCAAAGGCCAAAAATGTCAAAAGTATTTGGGAGCTTGTATCTAATCCTTAAAAGATACCCACCCCCTGCTTCAGAGGGGGGGAATGTTGGAGGGGAGGGAGTGGGCATGGATTTGATACAAACACCTTATATGCATGTATGAAATTCTCAATAAAGTTTTATGTAAAAATTGAAATCTAAACGTACTCTCGTTTGACATGTATGGCTCTGCTTTGTCTTCACTGGGTCACTCTGTCTTTCTTCTTTTTTATAGATTTATAGGTTTTTAAAATTAACATGAAAATCAATGTGTTTTGTCATGACATTTTCACACATATATGCTCTCATTCATTTCTGTCCTCCACTGCCCTCCTTCTCTCTCCCTAACACCCTCTTACTGGTTCTGTTCCTCCTTCTAAACTGTCCCAGTGCTGCTTTCATGTCACTCCATTTCCATTATCTCCGTTTCCCTCCCTTCCCTTAATATCTCTTCCTCCTGGCTCTTGACTGGTCCCCTTTCTGCTTTCATGACATGTCTCCCAACACGTTCACACATTTACACACATACACACATGCATACATAAAATATCACATGCATACATAAAATACCACATGCATAAATACACAGCATATATGCACACACATATACAATCACACACAGGCACAGATGCACATACACACTCCCATGTACACACATGCACACATAGTTACATATACATATATACACATGCACACACACTAATAAAATTAAATCCAGATTCTGCACACGATGGCAAACATGATATTTGTCTTTTTGAAGCTAGATTGATTCACTTACCATAACCTCTTGGGCTCCATCCATTTCTCTGCGAATGTCATGATTTCATTTCTCCTTACGGATGAAAAAATTCTATTGTATGTATGCACCACATTTTTTATCCATTTATCTACTCATTTCTTAGCTATCGTGGAAAATGAAATGATAAAAACATGGGTATAAAAGCATCTGTGGTAAGGTAGGTTGACTTTGAGGCCTTTAGGTACATACCCAGGCACAGAATAACCAGGCATATGGAATGCTGTCTTCTGGGCATGACATGGCCACTGCTGCCTTGAAATCAGAGCAGTTGATTTCATGAGACCCTTACAAGATTGGGTCCTCTAATATTCCATCATGAAAGGGAGACAGGGCTCAGGCCGTGGCCCACAAGTAAACCCATTATCAGCTTATGAGCAGTAGACATAGTTTCCTCCTTTCCCCAAGGATATATGAGCTTGTAACAACTGGTGGATAGAGAAACTTTCTTCAATTCTGTAGCTACCTTTAAGTGCATATTGCCTACAGTCCTGTAAGTAACCCCTCACCCATGCTTCTAAACATAACCATAATTAAATTCATGGATTCACCTAACTAGACAAGAATGGATTAGATTCTTTGGTCTGTCATTGACATTTTATCTGAGGTGGATGCACATTCATTCATATCTTTTCAGAAAAAAAGTTAAGGTACCACTGTGTCATATAATAGGTGTAGATTTAGATTTTGAGGGAAACTTCCACATTGGTTAAGTGCTGAATTGTAGTTTGGTTGACCTGTCTAAAGATGAGAGGGACATTGACATCTCCCATTGTTACTGTGCCATGATTGATGTGATCTATTTTGTTCACTTTTTGTTTTTTGAAAGTAGGTCCCCCAATATCAGGTGCATATATACTTAAAATCTTTATATCTTCTTGATGGAGTTTTCTTTATTAACATGAATTGACCTTTGTGTCTTCTTGCTAATTTTTGCTTGAATTCTACTTTGCCAGGTCTTAGAATAGCTATGTCAACTTCATGTGACTTCCATTTCCTTGGTAGGCTGATTTCCATTCATTGAATCTGAATCTATGGGTGTCTTTACTGGCAGTTGAATCTTTTTTCTAATCTATTCAGCCAGTCATTATCTCTTTATTGATAATTTAGTCCATCACATACCTGTAAAGTTATTGAGCTATGTTACTTATACTTGTAGTTTTATTTGTTGTTTTCTGCATAGGCAAATCATTATCTGTACTTTGTTTTCTTCCCGGTTTGTTTAGGGGTTTGTTTATTTATTATGTTGGACATAATAGATTCTTTGTAGGCCTCATTTGTTGGTCTATTCTGTTCACGATATTTATTTCACAAATGTTCTCATGATTGAAACGGTCTCTCCTCCTGTATGTATAATATTCCTTTAAGTGTCTTCTTTAGTGCTGGGTTAGTGGTCATGAACTGGTTGTGTTTTGTCTTGAAATGTATTTATTTCTCTTTCATAATTTTATTTTTTATTGAATTTTTTCAATTGTCATACAATACATTTTGAGATTTTGATCCCCTCCCCTATTCATACCTCTCCCCACTGCCCCTGCTTAAACATATATATATATCCTCTAAAGTCTGATTTGTGTCCCCACATATGCTTCAGTGTGAGAAAATTCATTGGACCTACCAAGAATCCCATCCCTGTAAGAGAGTGCCCCCCTACCCCACCAGCAGCCATCAATTGCCAAAAGTTCCTTAGATTGGGTTGGGATTTCTTAGCTACTTCTTCATGTCCATGCTGGGATTTTGTGTGATTTGAGCTTACATGGAACTTGTGCATGCTGTCACCACCACTGTGAATTAATATGAATAACTAACCAGTTCTCTGGAAAACTCTGCTTTCTTATGATCAACAGCCATCCCCTCTGCTCCTTATGATTTCTGCCTCCTCTTCTGCAATGATCCTTGAGCCCTGGGAGACAGAGGTTTAAAATAGGTGTCCTGTTCAGGGACGAGCACTCTGTGGCCGCTTGTTCTCTGCACATTGGCCAATGGTGGGTTTCTATGTTAATCACCATCTGCTGCATAAGGAAGCTTCTCTGGTAGGAGCTGAGAGATGCATGTACAGAGGTTGCCTGGAGATGTGTCACATTTATTCTCCGTGTTTGAGCAGTTCTGGAATTCTGTAATAGTCTCCATCTGTTGCAAAAAGAAGTTTCTTTGATGAGGGGGGAGAAGTACAGTTGTCTGCAAATTTCCATTTTAAAAGACAGTCTTTGCTGGACACAAGCAATCTTGGTTGGAAATTATTTCGCCCCAAGGCTTAAAATATATTGTTGCAATTTTGCTGGCTTTTAGGGTTGCTAATGAGTGATCTGGTGTGATTATGATGTTCATCTTAGAAGGTGAGTTGTGATTTTTCCCTTACCGCTTTCAATATTGTTTCTTTGCTTTGTATTTTTGACATCTTGACAATAGTATGTCACAGTAAGAGTTTTCTCTAATTGTGTCCATTTTGGGCTCTAATTGTCACTTTGTCTAGCTACAGTTGGGGAATTGGGGGAATTTTCTGCTATAATTCATTCCATGGATATTCTACGCCTTCCGTTCTTTTCTTGCCTCTCTCTCTGCAGTCTCATTGATCCTAGGTTTGATCCCTTGATCAAATCCTAGAGCTCTTGGACAGGGTGGTCATGGTCACTTATTTCTTTTCCTTGCTAATATTTGGATGAAGTATTTTCTTGTCCTGTCCTCCATCACTGACATTCTTTCTTTTGGTTGGTCAAGTCTGTTGGTGATACTGTGTTTTTTTTATTGATTCATTGAATTTTTACTTCCTGTCGTTTGTCTTTCAAATTATTTTATTTATCATTTTTTATTTTATGTGTATGAGTGTAAAATGCCTGCATGTAGGTAAGTGTACCCATGCCATGCAATGCTCACAGAGGTCAGAAGAGGACATCAGATTCCCTGGGAACTGGAGTTAGTTTTGAGCCGCCATGTGGGTACTGGGAATCAGACCCTGGGTCCTCTGCAAGAGCAGCCAATGCTCTTGACCCCTGAGCCATCTCTCCAGCCCCTAATTTGTCTTTTAAAATGTTCATTTCTATGCTGTTTTTTTTCCATCTTGATGATTTTCACCTGTCTTGCCAACCCTGTCCCCCTCTTTACTGACATTTTCCTCTGTGCTGCAGATGTTCTATACCAGGTCATAAATTGTGTTCATCTGACTTTTGTATTCTCTTTAAGCTCTATGAATAAGCTTTCGCACTCTTCATTTGGTATTTACTCATTTTGGTAGCACTGAACTCGGTAGTTGAGGAGCTGGAGTCTATTGGCAGAGTCATGCTGTCTCCTTTCTCATGTGTCTAATGCTTCTGAGTTATGATCGTCATACCTGCTAGGCAGGATATAGCTCCGTGTGTTATTAGCGGACTTTCTTACTGACCAGCCTACTCTTGAGCATTAAGTTCCCAAAACCAAATTGCTGTAACAGCAACAAAATCAAACCACACAAGATATTTAAAGACACTTAAATTTGGTTGAAGCTCTCTAATAAATCACCAATGACCATAAGCCCCCCAAACAGAAAAATGACTGTCGTAGATATGCAGTGATGTTGCAGATTATTTATGATAATGTAGAAATAGTAAGTGAAGGACATAAAAGAAACATGGGAAAATAGAGAAGACGCAGCTTAAATAAATGACTAAAATGTAAGACGTACAATGACAAAGACATCTGTGTAGAGGAAGAGCAAGAAATAAGAAATTAGAAAAAAGAGGAAAAAAAAGATTTCCTAATACTAAGAAACCTCAAAAACAAGATTAGGTAAATGGAAAGGAGAAAATAAAAAATAAAAATGAGAACTGGGTGTGATGGTCTGTACCTTTAATCCCAGAACTCAGGAGACAGATCTGTATGAATTCAAGGCCAACCTGGTCTACATAGTGACTTGAAGGCCAGCCAGGACAACATAGTGAGACCTTGTCTCAATAAATAAAGCAAGATATCATGTTAAAATACTACTAAAATATAGTGTGCTGTTTGTCACACAGGGTAAACCTGTGGCCATGAAAAGGTGATTGAGAGAGTAAGTGAAAGAGAAAATAAGGAAAATGTCTAACAAAATGAGATGACTATATATGCTATAGGTATAGAAAATACTGAAGTTTATAATAATAAATAATTAATATAGATTGTATCTAAGCTGAACTCCTGGATATCAAATATTCTTAGTGTTACAAATTAGATACTTTGGTTAAATTTATGACCTTAGTGTTTAAGGTCATAAATTAGATACTTGGTTAGAAAGATAATTTCCTTAGAGTAATGACAAATTAAGCAATAAAAAGTGATTTGAAGAAAGACGTGGCCAGGACTTTAGGAAATCGTCCAGGCTTAAAAACTTCAAAGAATACTATGTTTTCCTATTTAGAAAGAAAGCATTAAAATGACATGAACTCTAAACACAATGCATTAAAATGGCATTAAATTCTAAGCATAACGTCTCTCACATCTGCAAAGTAAATTTATTCTTCTTTCTGTTCATGTTCTGAAGTCAGTTATAACTTACTTCTTTGTTATTTCTTTTAGAGAAATTCTAAATAAAATGTACCCTTACTGTCCTTCATTGTAGTCAGTAAGTATATGAATAAAAATTCATTTTAATCATAATACCTCAAAATGGTTTCTTGAGAATCAAGTAGAGTAGGTTTTAATTTAATGCTTAAATTATAGCTAAACTCGAGAACAAAAGAGTATAAATTATTCTTCACTTCTCTGCAAAGCTCTTAAAAAGTATGTGTTTAGGTAATAAATAGCATGTTCAACAAAAAGCATGCTTGAATATGAATTTCACATGATATATTATGAGGAATCTGTTGTGCATATATGTGTACATTGGCATTCAAAATATAAAATCTCAAGAAGTATAAAGCTATTCATTCAGTATTACAAAAGATTGTCTTTCCTCTTTTCTTTATGTAAAAAAGATTTAAAATCCTTAAATTCATTGAACACAATGAAAAGGAATAGAAAGAACAGTAATATACTGATAAAATACCCTAGATGTAAATAAAAGGTCATTTATAATGAATAGCAAGCCTAATTTTGTCCTCACATGAACAAAAAATGAAAAAAAGTAAGATTTTCAGAGATGTGTGTGGAAACAGCCTGCCATGGCCACATCTGGCCTCCCAGTTTTTATTCATAGTGGGCTCATGGTTCCTTTACCTGTGAGTGCTCTATAGGCCTGGGTATCAGGTCAGACTGTTCTGGCTTTATCCTGTTGATCATTTTCTGTATTGAAAAGTTAAGAACTATTATGTAGAATTTAAATTAAAAACCAGCACATTTTTCTAGCCTTAATCAAGGCTTCTGCTGTCATCTGAGGAGATGGTACCAGTTTAATTTGAAGATTTTTAAACTTAAAGCTTTTCAGAAAAGGAAACAGAACCAGCAGAAGTAAATGAGCATATTGAGTGATGCTGTAAACCAACACAGAGCCGTGTGTGCTTGAGTGGTAGAAACTAGGAAGGGATGAGAGATAGGGTCTGAGGAACATCCTAGAACAATGTCTGGGTAGTTTTAGGTTTGTATTTGTGCTGGATAGTGTCAGTTGTCAACTGGACACACCTGGGAAGAGGGAGCTTCAGTTGAGGAATTTCGTCTTTTGGATACACCTGTGGGCATGTCTGAGGGGTATTTCATTGATTGATGAGTGATGTGGGAGGGCCCAGCACACTGTGGGTTGGTGCCACCCCTAGGCAAGTGGTCCTGAGTTGTGTAAGAAAGCATGTGAGTACAGGCCAGAGGAGCGAGCCAGTCAGCAGTGTTCCCCATGGTCTGTGCTTCAATTCCCGCCAAAGAGCTCCTGCCCTGGGTTCCTGCTGACTTCCCTCAAAGGTGGACTGTTGCTCAGTGACAGCCAAATAAACCTTACCCTCTCTAAGTGGGTTTTGGTCAGAGTATTTTATCATAGCAAGAGAATGCTAACTAGAGCAGTATTCTAATTTAATGAGAGATACATGGTCTGATTTGCATTTTCAAAAGAAGAATAGTTCAACTTTGAACTTTCTTTGTCCCCACAAGCTGTTATCAGTGCCCCTGCAGGATCCACCGTTCTTGATTTCACAGCCAAGCTTTGTGTCTTTACCTGGGCAGGTATAGAGGGAAGCTTCATAGGCTCTGAGCAACTGGCTTCCCAGGCTAAGGAGAAGGTATGGCACACCATTCCATTGGCTTTCAAAAATATACTGGCATTTTCAAGTAGCTTTAGTGTGAGTGTGTATGTGTGTGTGTGTGTGTGTGTGTGTGTGTGTGTGTGTGTGTTATATTCATGGGTATGACAGTGTGCTCATGAGGCAAGAGATCAACATCAAGACATCAAGTATCTTGCTCTATCCCTTTTTACTTTTTTGAAGCAGGGTCTCTTAACTGAACTCGGAGCTTACCAATTGGTGAGTCCTCAGAATCCCTAAGTCTCTGACACCTGACCTCCAGCACTGGGGTTACAAGGTAGCACTGCCATGACAGGTATTTATCAGGGTGCTAGAGATGTGAACTAAGGTCCTCATGTTTGCAGAGCAAAAACTGAGCCATCTTACAAGTCCCTCGGTTTGCTTTATAAAATGGCCTTCTAAGACCCAAACCTGCCCAAGTATGACCATTCATAAGTTACAGGTGAATTTCATCAAAATAAGCAAGATCATTCCATTTTTATTTGAATTGATTTAGAGGAAATGATTAACAGAAACCACAAATGAAGTCTTTGTTAAATAAAAATGAACCAAAGTATTTTACCGCTAACTCTTTGCTGAACAGTTTATTGAAAGAATGTTTTGTTTCACTGATGCCAGGAAGCAGAGAGATACTGTTGAGATTATAACACGGGGTGAAGGAAAATTCTAGAAAGAAGCTGTGACTGAAAAAGGCTGCTTAACTGATTAGAACGTCAATGATTCAGAGAAGGTTGGAAAGTTGGAAATCCAACTACCTCTGTATGTGACCTAACATCTTTCTATTAGACAAATCCTTGTAAATGTACAAACTAACTGTAGCTTCCAAGTAAAAGACTAAGTGTGTTATCAGATAGCTTGTAACTAAAATTTCCCCACTTTGCTGAAATCCGCCTACCAGATGCTTCCACCAATGTATTTGAAAAATGTCTAGATTTATGATTTTGTTTGTACTGGTACTATGGAATCCATGAAACTGTTACTGTATTAGAGCATGGAATTTGGGGTCATCTGAACTTGTGTTTCTGGGCCGTGTAACTCATGTTTGGTTCTAGAATAAGGTAACTCTTATCCCATTTGAGATGAGAGCTCTGTTCTTTGCATTGACAGTTTTTGGAACCCAACATGGGCCTCCAAAAAGAACAATCCACTTTTCACTGGAGAAATCAACTGGACAGGACCCAGGTAACAGCATGAGCTCCCTGTTAACTGACTGCCTGGCATTGATTCCTTGGGTGAATGTAGACAAGTAATTTCTGGGGTTCTGATCTTCCTTGGTTTGTTTCATGGTCCATTTGTTGTTTATCCCAGCTAGTTATTTAGGATCCTATTTGTTGGATCTCTTTTTCTATTTGTTTGCTTTCAAACTATTTTGTTTAAGATCCATTTTCTTTGTGTGCTTTAAAGGCATTTTGGTTTTCAATTATGGTTTTTTTGTTTGTTTGCATGCTTGCTTTTAGACCTCTAAAGCAGTTTTGGTTTCTGACCATCCTGTTTGTTAATTTGCCTGCATTCAGTCTGTTCTTTGAACATTCCTCTCTTGTCTGATGTAAGAAGGAAATGTTTAGAGACAAAACAGATAATTGTGTGCTTCTGCTGGTTTTTCAATTGACAAGTGATTAGTTCAGCTTGCAAATTTAAAAAAATAAATAAAATATAACTAAAGTTACAAGTGACATTTACATTTACATATTTACATTTACATATTTTCTATCTCTAAATTGTTTTATTTTGTGTGCTTAATTAGAAGTCCTGGGTCATAAAAGTTTTAAAGGAAAAAAAATCGTAAGTGGGCACCCTGATTTACTTGTAATTTAAAATCTTCTACAAAAAAGAATAAAAATGATAATTTACAAATTAATATAAGCTCTAATAGTAACTGTATCTAGTTTTTTTTAAGATGTTAAAATTTGAGGCTGGAGAAATGGCTCAGCACTTTAGAGCACTGGCTGCTCTTGCAGATGACCCTGGATGGATTCCCAGCATCCACATGGCAGCTAACAACCATCTGTAACTCCAGTCTCAGGGGATCTGATGCCTTCTTCTGACCTCTGTAGGCATTGCAAGACATAAATGCACTTACATACATGCAGGCAATACATTCACACACATAAATCAATAAATAAAATATATTTTTTAAAAGGTGTTAAAATTAAACAAAAAATGACCAACGATCTCCACCTCTTCCTGACCCAGGTCCCTCTCTTAGGGAGTCTCTGATACCCAGCTGGCTGGGCCAGGGACTCTCCAGCCATCCCACATTTCCCTGAGACCCATGTCTTCAGCCCCTGCCAGTCTATTTTGACCCCAAATCCTCACTTCCACCATTTATCAGTGATTCCCACATTTCTTGACCCCCACCTTCTATTTGGGATTCATCTGTCCCCAACTGGCTGTGCACAATGGACCCTCTGGTCACCTCACATGGCCTAGCAACCCAGGTAGGCAACCCTCAACCACCTGCAATTGCCCCAAATCCCAGAGGCCAGCTCTGTGCTAGGATCAGAGTTCATGAAATCCAGCATGGAGCTGTGAGAGGGGTGCAGATAGGAGAAGGGCCTGAATATGATAAAAATATATTGCATGAAAATTCTCAAAAATTCAATAAAAATAAAACAAAGGAGAAAAAGTCATTTTGAAGTCAAACTTTTGGTGCCTGACCAGCCAACTTGAGGCCTTATCAATAATCAGATATCTTCAAGATCTCTGTGTCTTTCAAGCTCAAAAGCCTTCCACTTTACTTATATCAATTCATACTTTTTAAACTATAAATGTGAGATTAGTAATTGCTTGATACTTTTAAAAATAGTCAGATAAACTCTTTAACTTTAAAATTAGCAAATTATGTGTATGTATATATGCTATAAAATCTGTGATTTTTTTAAATGTGCCTTTAAGTATAACTATGTTTATGTATGTATTATCTGCATGTGATTAGGTTTTTATATCATTTACATGGTACCAAATTAATTTATAAGTAGTGCTCATGTAAATTATAATTTCTAAATTTAGCATAAATTCTGTTTAGTTCATAGTGTTACTGGAGATTTAATGGGAAAATCCCTAACTCCAGCAACTTGGCTGATTAACCTTGGCTACATGTCTCAATATGCTAACCAAAGAGAGAGAGAGAGAGAGAAAGAGAGAGAGAGAGAGAGAGAGAGAGAGAGAGAACAGAGAGAGACAAAAGAGATGATGTGTAATCAACATGACCATGTTCGAAAAGCAAATAGGGATGTCTAATGGTCCTAGATCTTTTGTTTGGGGGTATTAGCATGAACTTTTAAATTTAATTTTACTTTTTAAAGATGATATATGCATAATTATTTTGGGTCAAGATAGTTTCTCCTTGATCCTTGTCTCAATTCTGTTTCTACAGAATTACACAAAATGTTCCAATTGCTTGAGATGTGGACTGGTTTTTAGAAAGTAATAGCACATACTCTAGGATGCAA
>NW_008330327.1:883249-888282 GCF_000622305.1 Nannospalax galili
TACACTAACATAAGCAGAACTGACAAAACGCTATTCTGCTTTGAAGGTCCCATAAACCCAAATGAGAAGTGAATGTTTTTTAACAACAGTAATTTCAAAATACCTGTTATAATGACTTAATCTTCTTTTAAAAACCAGTAATTTAATGTTAAGAAAACAGAGTACTACTAACTTTTTTTCATCTGTGTTTATGACTGTTATATATCTAGCATATTTTTTCAGTGTTTCAAATGTAGCCTTCTGGGTTTTCATTTGAAATATAATTGTCTTACTGAAAATAAAGTGTTTTAATATTTTGTAAAATCAACAACAACAGTAATAAAATAGAAAAAAGGAACCAACAAGTTGAAAAAAGAAAATCCTATAAAGGTTAGAGATATATACTTTTGGTGAAAGATTTTTTTTTGAAAAAAAAGGAAAATGCTTTTGGATACTAAAGGTCTTTGAACGTAAGGTAAAGATAATTGCAAAATAGAAATAGATGATAACAAATTAGAAGATTAAAGTATATTGTAAAAAAAATTGTGAGGGTTAGAGAAATGACTCAGCATTGTAGAATGCAGACTACTCTTGCAGAGGACCCAGGTTTGATTCTCAGCACCCACATGGCAACTACCAACTTTCCATAACCCCAGTTTCAAGGAATCCATCGTCCTCTTCTGACCTCCTCGTGCATTGCATGACATGAGTGCACTTAGATACATGCAGGTGATATACTCATACACATAAAATAAAAAGTAATAAATAAAATATTTTAAATTGTAAATACTAATAAATCTAGTATATTGGAATATTATTTTAGTTAATTTTCTGTTGATGTGATAAAACACCATGACCAAAGAGGCTTATAGAAGAATGAGTTTATTTGGCTTATGGTTCCAGAGGGCTGAGTGGGAGGCATGGTTGTAGGAAGACAGAACAGAAAGGGCACCAAGGAAGCCAGAAGAAGTCAATAACACTAAAGCCCGTAGGGATTGTAAGGGCTCATATCTTTTGAGGATTGTTGACAAGAGTAACTCAAAGATCTTTTGCAATAAGACAATGGCTGGGGGAGTTAAGTTAATCTTTTCTGAAGGGCAGGTGGGGTCCTCCAAAAGAGAAAACAGCACCGTTAATTCCTCTGAGGGAATGGGCAAAAATGGTTTAAGCCAATTTATGGTGCCACAGAGTTGGGGAAAATCAGCTAGTGTATAGGCGAGCTTTGAATTAAAGGCAGGGGCCATAGGGCGTATGCAGACCAAAATGTTATGCCCAAAAAAGGCATAAGGAGGCAACTCCTGTAACTTATCTAAGGCGATAGGCAAGCCAAGGGATGATAGGTGGGAGACCAAGTCTCTGGTTACCTTGCAGAGAAATTGTGGGTTCGGGTGGGACAACAGAATGTCATCCATATAGTGAATAAATTGTACATTATGAGGGATGGCTGAAGTGGCTCGTGAGACAAAAAGTTTCATTCCCAGGGGAAGGACTTTCCATTAATATCTGAGGGCCGGCTTATGGAAGTTCAGTTCCCAAACCGTAAAGGCAAAATGATCATGATCTTGGGGGGCCAGCGTGATTGAGAAGAATCGATCTTTAGCATCAAGTGTTATGATATAATAAGAAGGATGACTAGCACCAGGGTGGGACAAGCCGGCCTGTGTCAAGCCCATTTTTTCCATTTGGTCATTAATGGCACGTAAGTCCTGAAGCAATCTAAAACGGCTCATTTTTCTTTTTAATAATGAATATTGGGGTATTATATTTGTTAGTGGATGGTTCCAAATGTCTGAGGTCCAGATGTTCCTGGATGAAATTTTTAAGGATCGATAACTTGGGTTCTATAATAAGACACTACTCCACCCAGATAGCATCTGTCGAGAGCCAGGTAAGAGCAATCAGTGGGGAGACTCCTGAGGGGGTGTCCCAGGGAGGACAGCGGCCCTTCGAATTGGGGGTGCTGGGCAGGGCTCTGATTTCTCCCAGAAAGGTCAAGGTTATCATGGGCTATGATTGTCTGTGGTAAGGACCACACCCATGTCCTCCAGGACATATCAACCCCCCAAGTTGCAGGGGACATCAGCCACTATGGGAGTGAATGTGCCCTTACTCCCATCTATGTCCTTCCAGTGTACTGGGCAGATAATCAACTTTGTGTACTGGCTGCCACCCACTCCCTTAATGGGCAGGCCAGGCCGATATTTCCAATGGGGGAACTGAAGAGACTCATTTTCAGTGATGATGTTAACATCAGCTCCCGTGTCCACTAGGTCATTCACAGCGAACCCATCCAGGAATAAGGTCTTCAGGGGAGTGATTAAGAATTGGAGGGGTCCACAAACCTGTCTCGTTACCCCTCTTACTTGCAGGGCTGAGGGGCACCTCAGGTGGAATTTAAAGGAGCCCAGTCTGATTGGGGCCATGACCTACAATCTTTTGCCCAATGAAATCCCCTTTTGCATTTTGGGCAACAGGTCTTGGGACAAGCTCCATTGTTCGGGCAGTCCCTGTGGAGGTGTCTTGTCCTCCTGCAGCTCCAGCAGCCATCTTTTGAATCAGAGGGGGTGGGCCTTCCTTGTAATAAAAGTGCCTGTAAGGAGGCAGTAAGGGCCTCAATGGGCCCTGTCCTGGGGTCTAGGTCTCTAGTGGTGAGTAGCCATTTATGAATATCATCATTGCGGACAGGCATGATCACATTGCAGGTAGGAGTATTTAGGCCTTCCCATGCCAACTGTTTGACAGGAATATCTTGAGTGGTCCCAGACTCCACTCTCTGTTCCACCACTCCAGAAACTCAGACGAGGAAGTCCATGAAGGACTCCCCTGGCTGCTGAAACAGATTGTGGAAGAATGCCTGTGGGCCACGGGGGGGGGGCAACACTTCAGGGCCTTGAAGGCCAGGTCACTAACTTGTTGGTACTAAGCATGAAGGCCAATAATGGACTGGGAAATGGGGTCAATATATTGTCCACATCCTGTGAGCATATCCAGAGTAATATTAAGGCCATATTGAAGGTTGAGAAGTGCCTGATTTTCAGCCTGACCATTGTAGGCAGAATGCTGGCTAAGGAAGCTGAGGACTCCAATACTACCTTTAATAACTTACACGTAATGGGTCTGTAACTGCATGGCCCATTAGCGGAGAACTTGCTCAAAATATGGGTAATCGGGGCCTGATTCGTTGGCGGCTTTGCAGATAAGTGCAAGGTCTGTGAGAGGGGTGGGCAGCCATGGCTGTTGTGCAGTGTTGGGGCCAACATTAACCAGAGAGGCAGACATGGGCCGGCAAGGGGCAGTAAGGGGTGGATGGGCCATGGGGGGTATAATGAGCGGGAGGTGCATTGGAGCAAGCAGATTGTAGTTCCTTCCAGGGGTACTGGGGTGGTGGCATCTCTGATTGTTGTGGCTTTGAAAGTGGGGTCTGAGTTAGGGGAGAGGGGCCCCCTTCCTCATCTGGATCAACCTCAAGACTGGTTCCCATATCAAGGTCAGCAGGGGTTGAAGTAATGACAAGGTCTACACTAGCCTGATCCTGACAATGCTTATTGTGGGCTGAAATGACTTCTTCAGGGGAGGAGGATTTAAGGCTGACAATGATGGCTAAAAGGGTCAGACAAATGAGTCAAGGGGAACGACTCCCGACCCTACTTCCTTTATTCAGGCCAAGAAAAGGACCCTCATCCAGAGGTGAGGATCCCACATATTTTCAGGAGAGACTCAAAGGGCCAAGTTAGTGGCCTCATCCCAGAAATTTTCAGCATCTTTTGGGTTAACTTTCAGTCCCTGATTTCTAAGGAGCGATTTGAGCACTGCTGTTTGTGGCTCCTTGCACTGTGGTTGTACATTGCCCATTGTGGAAAGGTCCCATGAAGGGAAACTGGTCACAAAAGCAAAAGGCAAGGGTGACTACCAAGAGGGCACAGATGAAGCAAACAAGGACCGTGAGCCACTTGGACATAAACTGCCCCAACATGAAGAGGTATATCAGATCCAAATGTCTTGTGTTTAGTGAGGGACTTCCAAGGGCCATGACACCCTCGGCCATATGCTCACACAGTGTCTCCAGGACAGGCAACAGGACGACCCAAAGCCTGGGCCCTGAGTTCAGGGTGGATCGGCCCTTATGTGAACTCACCGGGATGAGCCAAGGAATAAAAGATGTCGACGTGGGCTTCAGGACCATGCAGCAGGGTGTGTCTTCCTGATTTAACAACAAATATGACAAACAGGATAGAGGGGACAGAGGAGGGGGCCGCTCACCCACCCTCAAGCAGCCAAAGGGGCAGACAAAACCTGGGACCTACTCACCGAACAAACTGAAGTTGGAGGCATCGCCAATGCTGGGGGGCTGAGAAACCTGTTCGGGTGCCAGCTGTTGTAGGTTCTCTCAGAGGTCCAGCCCATGAGGGATCAAGGGTTCTGACTGAGGTGGGGGTGAGCGGCGCAGAGTCAACACACAGACACCGGGAGTCAGGTGGAAGAAGGTGCTAGGTGAGGTGCTGCTGACTTGTTTATTGCTGGGAAGGGCAGGCTTTATATATCTCTCCCCCTGCCCCCAGTGTCCCATAAGCTGGTGTGTCACTCCCTGATAGATCTCCTCATCCAGGCTGCTTGCGTCATCAGTCTCTAGGTCTGGGGGCAGATTATAGGTTGGCTCTTTTGCGGAAGCATGGGCTGTGCTCTCAAGGGGCTGTGCTTGGAAGCTGTCCTCTCTAGTGAGGCCTGTGCTTAGGTCTGGCACGTAACCTCCTACAATAAATCAAGCCCCCTGAACTAACCCAGAGAGGTGAGGGTTGTCAAGAATGGGTCAGGCACTGTGACAGCCAGTGGAAGAGTAACACTTCAGACTAGCAACTATTACTCATCAATCCAGGGGTCCTGTCCACACAATCTCCAGGAAAGCTTCTCTTCATGCTGAGGGATCATGAATTTATGCTCAATACATGTTTGATTCCCCATCTGCAAAGAAAAGAGATGAATGTGATCTTTGAGTGACCTACCTCAGCTAGGAAAAAATATTCCTAGATTTAATATGGAGAATTAAATGAGATAAT
>NW_008330327.1:889053-889203 GCF_000622305.1 Nannospalax galili
GTGGTCGTTTTCAGCTATGGTCTTTCTGTCTTCTGCCCCCTCTTAGACTTTCCCTGAAGCATCTCTGATAGATGCTTTCTGTGTCTGCCTCCCAATGCAATGTCCCCAAGCATATCCCATTATGTTTCATTTCCAATTTTCCTGATGATA
>NW_008330327.1:889243-901359 GCF_000622305.1 Nannospalax galili
TTGACTCTTTTTACTTGGCTTCTTATAATTATGTTGTAAGAGCTTATATTCTGAGTATACAACTTTCCATATATATATATAGTTTGAAAGTTTTAAGACTGTTTTCTCACTTTTAATTTTTTTCTTAATGGTGCCTTTTGAAACACAAAATATTTTAGTTAGGTCCTTTTGTGGCCTCTGCTATTATTTTTATGTCTAAGAATTATTTGCCTGTGTCAAGGACATAAGGACTTTACTGTGCATTTCTTTCTAGAAATTTTATAATTTCAGGTTTTGCATTTAAGTTTATGATCCACTCTGAATTGATTCTTATGTGATTGTGTTCATCTGTATTTTAAAAATATGGTTCTAAAATTCTCATACACCAGTAAGTGAAAATAATTAATTACCTTTGCACTCATTATTTAGCTATTACATTGGCAAGTATATCTGAGCTCTGAATTCTGTGCATATTCTTATATTTCCACACATTCTACAATGTTTCCATTATGGCAGCTTTGTAATGTGCTTTGATGGTACTCAATGAAAACATTTCAGCTTTGCTCCCCTTGTTCAGAATTGTTTCGGTTATTCTAGGACCCTTGTAGGTTAATGTAAATTTTAGGAGCAACTCGTCAGTTTCTGAAAAAAAAAAATTCTGTTGAAATTATAAAAAAAAAAAGATAGCATTTGAATCTATAGACTGACTTAAACTGCTATTAAAACCATATTGAGTCTTCCAATCCATAATAATAGAGGGGCTGCTTTAAGCTTTCTTTGATGCTATATGTACAATGTTGCATTTGTTTCATTAATTTGGTAGAGGTACATGGATCAAAATGAAATTTCTGCCCTCAATTTTGCTGTGGCGTTTTTATAGTGAAGGTGAAAATAATTAATGATTGAATGTAGATTCTACCTAATATTTCTTCTGTGTCTATTGGATAATCGCTTCATTTTAGTAAAGCCGTATGCTACAATAACTGATTTTCAGAGCTGAAACCAATCTTCCCATTCTTAGATAAGTTCTCCTTAGTTGTGTTATATAACCCTTTCTAAAATAAATTTTTTTACTTTGGAGAATTGAGTTTTCTAGTAATTCATTAAGGAATTTGAATCTATATCTTCATTCTCTGTGATGTTATGATAATACTGGGCATATAGAATGAAATAAAAATGTTTCTATAGAGAAAATTTTTTATAACATTCGTCAGGGAATCTGTGTAGGGCTGAGTCCTTTGTGGAGAGATGGTAAATAATTGAACTTCATTGTGTTCAAATGTTTTCTTCTTGTGGTTTCAGCATTTTGTATGCTTCTCGGGATTTATATACCTAAATTGTATAGGTTATTGGCATAAAGTTATTTATCATATTTTCCTTAAATCTCTCTTGATTCTGTGCAGTTGTTGGTATGGTCCTTCATAGAAGAGCAATCTGAGAAGCAGTGAGAGTGAGATCAATTTGGTACAGAACAAATAAAAATGTTTTAACCTCCCCTTGCTATTAGATACCATCATAGCCATCAGGAATGCCATCATGGATGCCATCTGCAGGGCTCCACATGGGGAAACCATCTTAGCTCTCAGAACAGAGCAGCCACATCACCCAACTCTGCCAAACTCTTCCACATAATCATCATAGTCTGTTTGGTAGTTTCTAGAAACTGTATCTCTATGTAGGAGTTATGGAAGAAAGAAGGATGCATGAACAAATATGATGTGACCCTGGATGGGGGAGAAGCATCTTAACTGGCTCTTAATTGGCTCAAGGGCACCACATGTGTAGAGCAGGATGGCACTAAAGTTTCAGTTGGTTACAGTCACTGAATTATTGATGGTGACCAGTGTGGAGGAATTCTTCCTTCCCACCAACTTGGCTGTGAATCGGCTAATTTTTTCTGCCAAAAATAGAAGAAAGAGGAATATTTCACCAGAAGCAGGTCCAGTTTAGTCACTCAACAGTATATTTGCAGAACTTAATTTCAACTAAATTACTAAAGCGTACCAATCATTTGTAAGTTTTTGTGTGTCTCATGTGTGTTTAAATCTCCTTTTTGACTGATTTTATTTTATATTATGGAAAAAGTTATTGCTGTGATATATTAATAAAATCTTATTTAAAGTCTAACAAAAACATAATTTTTAAGATGGACAAACAAAAGTACACAAAATAAAGATGTATAGCAACAGATGGTTTTGATAGCCATATGAAATCAATTAATTTATTAACATAAGAGTAAATTCTCCTAAATCCAGAGGCAAGAAAAAGACTCATACTAAGTCTGAAATAACGTCATGGGAAGTTCCATATAAAGCTTGTCCCCTAGCTAAGTATATTGGGAGGGAGAAACAAGAATATATTATTTATGAGTATAGGTGACAGCAACAGACATGAGAAAAGTGAGGTAGGAAAACCATGTAAAGAACACAAAATAGGTAGACATGTTCAGAAGAACACACAACGATATTGCTGGGGAGTAAGGAAGCACAAAAAGAATAGATGACAGTTTAACAGATCAATGGGCCATTCAGGCCCTTCCTTTTTCAGTTTCCTTAGTCAAACCAAAAACATTCTCAAGACTAGAAATCCAGGAATTAAGAAGCATTCATAAGAGGGAGCAGAAGGCCAACACAGATGAGACATCATCAGATACCATCTACAAACTTCATTGGCCCAAGCCACCTGCCTTATATTCAACTCATGCCAGCAAATGGAAACTTGGAGAAGAAACTGCTGAGCACTTGTCAGTAACCGTGAAGTAAGGCCAAGCTGCCAAAGGAGTAAGCAAAAGCCAGGCCAGTCTGTTACAGTTTTCCAAAAGGAACACATGGTATAAGCTTCAAAATGTAACTTGTAAGTCTAAGAACACTCGAGGTCAATGTGCACAGAGCACTGCTTAACTACAAAGGAAATGGTTGGCAAGGGACCCACTACAGGTTCCATAAGAACAATTAATTCAGCTTTTATTTTTCTTGATTACAAAAACAGAAATACTCTTATAGTAAAACGTAGCTTCTTACCAAAATGGAAGTTTAAAAGATCGTGTCCCTATAAAGAAAAGATCAACGGTAATGATAAAAATCTCAAATTAGACTTTAAGAAAGATAGTACAAGGAAAAGTGCCTGAGCATTACAGTCTTGTATTTAGCTATTTGATTAAATCCCATTCTCTTTCTTAAGTTGTTTAGGAAAATACTATCTGGCATTATTTTCTATTGACATCAATTCTCTTGGTGTATTTATGACTAGTGCCTTTGCTTATTTGATTTTTGGAGAGTATATCAAACTTAACTGAGAAATCAAAAGAGACCTGTATTGTAGAACTGCAAAACAAGTGTGCTAATTCAAAAGCATTTACAAAGTTAAGTGGCCATCCTTAAAATGCCATGAATGATAACAACAGCAACAGATTATATAAATGCTTATGAGCAAATGAGATTAAAGAAGGCAATGTGCGTGTGTGCAAGTGTGTGTGTGCAAGTATGTGTGTGTGTGTGTGTGTGTGCCTGTGTGTGTGCGTGCATGTGTGTGTGGGTGTTGAACTGGTAGGCAAAGACATAAAGACAGGTGCAAAAATTAATCTTCTTTGGGGGCTGGAGAGATAGCTCAGTAGCTAAGGACACTTTCTTGTAGTGCATCCAGATTCAATTTCCAGCACCCACATGGCATCTGACAACTGTCTGTAACTCCAGTTCCAGAAGATCTGACACCTTCTTCTGGCCTCTGCAGGAATTGCATGCACATGGTGTGCTTACATACAAGCAGGCAAGACACTCATACACATAAAATAAATATGATAAATAAAATATTTTTTAAGTAATCTTTTACACAACTTACAATTCCTTATACATGAGTATATATCCTGATGCAACAATAGGAGCCAGGAAACTAGAGGTAAAGGGAGAAAAAGAACCCGAGAAAGGTAGATAGTAGGAAACACATGTTACCATGTGGAGAAATTGAGAAAATGGGGTATTCAACTGTGAATGGAGGAGGGAAGGACATACAAGGACCAATGGGGGTAATTGGGAAGAAAGGACTCAAGGAGGGGGGTAATAGGAGACAGGTATTATTAAGGGAAAATGAAGGTACTTTAATTGAGGAGGGTGGAGGAAGGTTAGACAGGGAGAGATAGAGAGGAGAGATAAATAAAGCTAATGTGTGAGATAGTTTTAGTGTCAACTTGACACACCTGGGTTGAGGGAGCATCAACTGAATTGCCTCCATTGGACTGGCCTTGTGGCCATGTCTGTGGGGCATCTTCTTGATTATTGAGTGAGATGGGAGGACCCAGCCCACTGTGGGTGGTACCACCCCTGGGTAGGTGGGCCTGTTTTGCATAAGAAAGCAGTTTGACCAGGGGCCAGGGTAGCAAGCCTATAAGCAGCATTCCTCCATGGCCAGTGCTCCAGCCCCTGCCTCCAGTTTCCTGCCCCTGAGTGCCTACCTTGGGCTCCCTGATGAAGACAAATAAACCCTTTCCTCCCCAAGTTGGTAGTGGTCAGAGTATTTTGTTAGAGCTGTCGAGAAACAAACCGGAACAGATATTGGTACCAGAGAGTGGGGCACTGCTGTGACAGATCTAACATTGGAGGATTGTGGAAGAGTTTGGAAGTTTGGTCTGGAAAAGCCATTGAATGCTCAGAGTTTGTTGCTGTGGAGCTTGGAACAGTTATGCTGAAAGACTTGCAGACAATGGAGGCCTGGATTGTGAAGCTTAAAAGTGAAGCAGAGACTATCAGGGCTGTTTGTGTGATATTTTAAATTGAGAATCTATGGGTTCTGGTTGACTGGGGCTAAAAAATTAGCTATGAGTAAGAAGAGACCAGAACCTGAAGCAAAACCTTTGCTTTACTGGGACAATTGATGCTGATTAGTTGGGGCTGAAAAATCAGCTGTAAGTAGCAAGAGACCAGCATCACTGGCCTGAACTCTTCTGGGAAGTATTTCCTCAGGGTCAGCACACAGAAGCTATGGTCAGGAGGGGGCCCGAGCCTCCATCTCTAGCAAGACTTGGTAATACATAAGAGTCTCCTGCATGATTCTGGTGTTGAAAGTGTGAAGAGGGTCACAGAGAGAAGCTGAGGCTTGGAACTCTGAGAGGCCAGGAAAGGCCATAGGTGAAAGTGCAGCTTCAGCTGCAATGAAGACCCCAGGATTGAAGGGGTCATGGAGAGAATATGAGGCTTTGCACCCCAAAAGGCAAGAAGAGGCCATTGGTGAAGGTGCAGCCTCAGTTTCAGTGGAGACTTCAGCTTTTGGAGATGCTGGGACCATGGGATGACCACCAAGGGCAGTGGCAGGTGTGGAATAGAGCTGGCCTGTGTCTCCGAGCCAAGTTGTGTGCTGTAAATGGAAGAGTCAGAGCAGTGGAGCTGCCAGAACCCTTTGGAGCCCAGTAGATTTTGAGTGAATTCCAGATGTCCAGCCTTGAGCTACTTTGCTGGACTTTGGTTTTGCTTAGGTATGCCCGATTCTTCCCTTTGAAATAAGACAGTACTTGTTTTGGATGTTACAGAAGCCCACAGTTAAAAGACTTTTAAAAAGAGACTATTATGGACTTTTAAGTGTTTGGAATATTTAAGGACTGTGGGGCTTTTAAGGGTGCACTGTGTTATGTTGTGATATTAATGTTAACATTACATCTTGGGGACAAGAATTGGAAAGGTTATGGTTTAACAGTGATGAGTTTGTGTGTCAAGTTGACAAGGGGTCAAATGTGCTGGATAGCTTTAGTGTCAACTTGAAACACCTGGGTTGGGGGAGCCTCAACTGGAGAATTGCCCCCGTTGGATTTGCCTGCGGCCATGTCTGTGGGGCATCTTGTTGATTGTTGAGCGATATGGGAGGACCCAGCCCACTGTGGGTGGTGCCATACCAGGGCAGGTGGGCCTGTGTTGCATAAGAAAGTAGGCTGAGCTGAGACCAGGGGAACAAGCCATTAAGTAGCATTCCTCCATGGTCTGTGCTCCAGCTCATGCCTGCAGGTTCCTGCCCTGAGTTCCAACTTTGGGTTCCCTGATGAACTGAGACCTGGGAGATGTAAGACAAATAAACCCTTTCCTCCCCAAGTCAGTCAGAGTATTTCCAGAACAGCTTAGGTGGTGTGAAAAAACCATAGGGAAATATATTAACTCAAAAACCTATTGAAAAATATACATACGGTATCTGAACAGGAGTATGTGTATATACTTGAAGGCTGTATAACAAGAAACACAGTGCCAGATAGGAGAAACCTCCTTTTGGATTGGTGGTCAGGGTAGTCTAAGAGACTCCCAAAATAATACAGACTATTGCCACAGCCTTTGATTACCCCCCATAACTTGAAGACACGACCCTATTGCTGAAGACAGAACATACTTCAGACACAGGACTTGCAGCAATGGAGCTGGAACTGATCTGAAAGCCTCCTTCCTGCAGCGTAGCTTTCACAGTTCTGGAGGATACTATGCAGGTTACTAAGGGAGAAAATCAATCAATGATCCAATCCCAGCTTCAAAACCTAATAACCACAGGAATCGCCTGTACAACAAACTACAGCAGCGCAGTAGAGGTACCTTTATATAGGGAGCAATCAACACCTGTCTAATTGGATTTAAAGCCCTCTCAGTGGGAGGGAATTCATGCCTAACACTGTAATTATAGACAAATACGCATGGCTGGAGAAGTCATAGATCCTAGAGAAAACCCTACCTTTGTCATAGCTCTAGACAAATGAAATCTCTTACTGTATGCTAAATAAAGATCTTTATATTTATGGACAAGCATACTGTACACCACTCATCAAAGAAGCTTCTTTTTGCAACAGATGTGACTATTATAGAGTTCCACAACTGGGCACACACAGAGAATATATGTCTGAGACATGGCAAGTCCTAAGTGACACATCTATAATGGAACCTCTACACGGAAGGCCCATGTAACATAGCAGAACTGGGATAGAGAGAATGCTAATTGATGCATCTCTCATCTCTCACCAGCAAAGCTTCCTCATGCAACAGAGTGCGATGTACACAGAAGGCCACACTGGCCACGTTTTAGAGAATAAGAGACTGCAGAGTGTGTGTCCCTGGATAGGACTCCTATGTTAAACCTCACTCACCAATGGCTCAAGGACCATTGTAGAAGAGGGGACAGAAAGACTGTAAGAATCAGGGTTGGTGCATGGCCATATAGAAACAGAGGCTTTTAGGCCTCTGGGAACTCGCACATATGAATTTGCAGAATGGTGACAGCGTGCACAAGACCCATGCTGACCCAATTAGACAAACATCCAGCATAGAACCTGGGAAATGGGCAGCAGGTTCCAACGTCAGCAGAGGAAATATTGACAACTGATTACTTACGGATGAAGAGGAATTGATTTTCTTTAAGGGAATGATGCTAGATAGGCTGACTAGACTCTAGTGGATGAGCTTGCACTGAGGGACATGTAGGTACAAAAGCTTAATCAGAAAGGTCTTAACATATGTGACAGAATGCATGAAATCCAGCAGGGCACTATAAGCAGATGCAGAGGAGGAGGGGAGCTAAATATTACTAAGATCTATTGTATGAAATGCACAAATACTCAATAAACATAAAAATTATCTTTTTTTGTAACACAACTCATTTTTAATATGAGTTTTGAGATGCATCAGAAGAAATATGATATCTGGAACAGTTCAAAGTAATGATAGTGTTGATAATGAGCTTGCTTCTAAGCATCAAGTATTCATAATTTTAAAAAAGGAATGTATGAGGCCAACATTACAATGAATCTCTTTTGAAAAGCTAAATACGGTGTATGAATATACTGGAGATTAACCAAGGCCTAGGAATAGAAAAGGAGTTTGTCCTCAGTTAATTACACTCAATTATGTATCATTTATATCAAGTCTTTCTTTGTCATCTGACATCTAGAATAAAAACACAGGAAAAATATGTGGAAGATTCCATAAAGAAATAATGAGAAATTGTTCTTACAGTTTGAGACTCTTCTGTATTTTGAAAGTATAACAGTAAAAAATATATGGGATTGGTATAAGAACAGATAAATGAATGTAACAAATAAAATTTAGTACTTTCCTTCTTTATACTGCAATCATCATCATCAGTTGTTTGGTATGTACTATAAGGCAGTCACTACTCTGAATTATTTTATGAATTAACTCCTAATTCTCATGACAAACTTGGGTGATAACCCTAGCCTTTCTAGCACCCTTGAATTTTCAGTTTGATTAAGCCTTGTAGCGAAGTACAATTGTAAGTCTAATAAAGAATATGAAGGAAGGTCTGATATCAACCAGAATAGAAAGAGTTAAACTGGAATACTACACAGTATTTAAGCCAAGGATCAGAGTACTCTATGCCCCAATACTTTAACCCTGAGAGACAACCATACCACCCCTGGCCGTTCATATAGTAATAAAGACAGCAAAGTTCTCCCCCCAAAAGAGGTTCACAACATCAGTCAGCATCACTCCCAAGGTGCTCAGGGAAGGGCAATGACAGGCCTGAGCGGGAGGTGGTAATCTGTGGGGTAAACATACAGATGGTACAGGGCTCATGGCTAAGAAACTGCATTCTGCCAGTAAAGTCATCAAAGGCCAATCCTTGGTGGCTTTTTCTGGTAGGTGTCTTTAAAATGTCTTGATTTGCAAGAAGACCAATGATATTCTTGGGGTAGAATCACGAATCTGAATTTTTTCACTCATTTCAACACTAGGATATAAAAGTTTCCTCTGTCCTGCCCTCTGAGTGACAGTGAACTTAAGGCCACTCCTCCTTACTTATTACACCGTCTGCTCAGGCTCAGCACTTTGCTAGAGCTGATGGACTATGTGTCTAGAGCAAGGCAAGATGGCCAGGGCCAAGACTGAGAAAAAGCACCGCATAGTTTGTGAAAAGACATTCTTTTCCTCTGAATGAGACTTGATTCTCCTTTTGTTTTGTTTCTTCTCCGTTCCTTCTACCACAGATGGTCATCAGGTAAGAGAAACTGCAAGAACTCTGTCCATAGGTGAGTGATCATCAGTGATCAGGACAAGGCATGAATGTTCCTTCTACCACAGATGGTCATCAGGTAAGAGAAACTGTAAGAACTCTGTCCATAGGTGAGTGATCATCAGTGATCAGGACAAGGCATGAACTCACCAGGAATTCTGGAAACACTGATATACAGGTGTCCTGCTCTTTTAGAAAGCAGTCATCTCAGGAGTCTTGAAATGTTAGTGAGATGCAAGTGGGTAAAATCAGGGGTGTGTGTATATGTGTGTACACTTCCTGGAAGACTATGCTTTGAAATGACTCTCATGGTGCAAGCCGTTTAATTCCTGTCATTCACACCTGCATTCCCGCCCTCATTTTGCTGCTGTCGTCTACTAGGGAAATGCAATGTTTTCCATTCTCTAAGCTTTACCTTAGTTTCTACAATTCTGCATACATAGCATGTGGTCTCCTCAAAATTCTTATGGCTGATTTGGAGCATATCCTCTCCAATCATGGCTACATATAGACACGGATGCACATATTCAGTGTGTATTATTTGTAAGATCAAACTCTGGAAGCAATTCAAATGTTACCAACTGGTGAATGCATTTTTCTAAACGTTGTGCATACGTACAGGGTTATATTAGACCTACGTGTACACATGAACAGACTTCAAATATCTTATGCTAAGTGAATGATGTCTGATGTTCTGATGTAAAAATCCACTTTTCATAATTTCATGTAACATTAAATTCCAGAGAAGGAAACACTACAGTAATACAAAGCACATCAGTGATTACCTAGGCCCGAAGAACGCAGAAAGGATGGCTATAAAGGATCGCGAGGAACACGCTAAGTGATAGAAATTTTGTGAAGCTGGATTATGC
Organism: Nannospalax galili; assembly: GCF_000622305.1. Classification (NCBI taxonomy): domain Eukaryota; kingdom Metazoa; phylum Chordata; class Mammalia; order Rodentia; family Spalacidae; genus Nannospalax; species Nannospalax galili. Next base: position 899,080 of record NW_008330327.1, read on the forward strand.
TGATTTGTGGCACAACTCAATAAATTTAGCAGTATTATTGACTTGCACAGTTACAGTGGATAAATGTCATATTACAGAAACTGTCTCAGGAAAGCAACTTCCACAAAGCAAGGTGGTACTGTCTCTGCATTCTCTTTAAAATGAGATCCTCTCCACTATAGCAGAGTTCACAGCATATTTCCCAGTTCTTTAAGTTGCCTGAAGATAATGGTGATGCAGAGAGAGTCTGGTAGGAGAAACAGGGAGTAATCTGGAGTACCCAGAAACAGGCAAACCTGGGAGGTCCTTAGGCATAGTAACTACAAATCTTTGTCCCAAATCAGGTGCACATGTTATAACACCCTTTTTCTCCATAAGTATAATAAATTTCTATTTTTAACCTCATCCTTCTTGTATGATGAAATGATTATCGTCAGAACTTAATGTGTTTTAGAATCTCTACTTTTCCTTGCCCCTGGACTTAGACCATGTGACCAAAGCTTGGGTGTCTGGCCATGAGTTTACATATGACTGGATCCTCTATGATCCCTTTAGCAGCAACCCACTGCTCTCACAATGCCCCTTTGGGCATAAGAATTGTCTGAAATGGCCTGACATCTTGCCTAGACTAAAGGTTGCAAAGTCGGTGGCAAAGGGCTACATTTGGCCTGTAGTTGTGCTTTCTTTAAAACTCCACAGCTTTAAAAATTTAAGGCAAATTAAATCATAGAGTTCACTGAAATAAAATCAGTTCCTCACTTCTCTTACATATCAAGATTTTGCAATAACAGACCACCAGTCCCAGGTGCTAAGAATAAAACCCTGTCGACCTCTCCTGCCTGCCATAGGCTTATTTCCTCATTATTTCTCAAACAGGAAGCCAGGGAGCCAGCTGATAGAGTATTTGCAAGGTTTTTTTTTTTTAAACACCAAGCCCTTGCCAACTTTCTGTATGAATTGCTGTGTTGTTTGCTCTTCTCACTGCTATGACAAAAGGTCTGACAAAAGCATCTTTTTAATATATATTTTTTTGAATTTTTGTGCATTTCATGCAATATATCCAAACCATCTTTAAATCCCCTCCCTTATCTACGCTCCTACAACCCCACCTCCAATGGATTTCATGTACTCAGATGTCCTGCAGTGTGAGTTCATCCTCTGGAGCCTGATCAGTCTATGCAGCATCACGCCCTTAAAGAAAACCAACTCTCCTTCACACAGTAATGCTCAGCTGCAAATACTTCCTCAGCTAAGGTTGAGACTTCATGCCCTTTACCCAGTTGCATCCTGGGTTTTTGTCTGATTGAGTTCACGTGGGTCTTGTGCATGCTGTCACCATTGTTGTGAGTGCATATGGGAAAGTTCCCAGCTACCTAGAAGACCGTGTTTTCTAGTGGTCATCTGTGGCTCTTATCATCTTTGCAGTTTCTGTGCTGCAGTGGTGCCTGAGCACCCGGTGAGTGGGGTTTAGTATAGAAGTCCCATCAGGGGATATGCACTCTGCAGTCTCTTATTCTCTACGTTTTGGCCACTTGTGACTTTCTGTGTTTAGTGGTGCCTGAGCACCCGGTGAGTGGGGTTTAGTATAGGAGTCCCATCAGGGGACATGCCCTCTGCAGTCTCTTATTCTCTACGTTTTGGCCACTTGTGACTTTCTGTGTTAGTTGTCCTCTGTCGCATGAGAAAATTTTGCTGGTGAGAGTTGAAAAATGTGTATGTGTTTATATCTTCAAACTGCTTTTGAACTCTGAGGCACAAATATAATTAGAAGTCACTAAATCACAAGAGTGGAACTCTCCTGGCAGGATCAGCACCTTTATAAGAAGAGACATGACAAGTCAGCCAAAATCCCAGCATGGATGCGAGAGGGCTCACTAAGCCCCACTTCTGTCTGAAGAGATATTGGCAATTGATGATGGCTAAGGGAAGGAGAGTCACTTTTTTTCAGGAAGACAGGCCCTGAAAGGCCACTCATGCTCCAAGAGATGGTCCCACACCATGCACAGACAGGCAGCACTAAATGGACTCAATATTTTTTAAAGGACAGAGAGAAAAAGAGCACATGACCATGATGTTGGGAAATAAAAGCAGTGGGGAGATAGGGGAGAAATTGGAGGGGAAGGAGTAGGGGTGATTTGACCCAAACACATCATGTGTTTGTGTGAAAATTAAATGAAAAATAAAAAGGGTCATGAAAGAGTTGCTTTTTCTCCCTTTTTCTGACCCGTGAAGACAAAACAACATAGCTTTCTATCAAACAGAAAGCAGGACTTCATCAGACATTGAACTGCTCACATCTTA
>NW_008330327.1:901744-934498 GCF_000622305.1 Nannospalax galili
AAAAAAACATTCAAAGAGAATCCAGAGAAGGAAAGTACTAGATGTTCGTATCACAAAGAATTACAGCAAGGCACTGAAATTCCATTCCCAGGGTTCACAACCCAATCTTTCGCAGTCTGTCAGCAGCTCACTACGTAGGCTAGGAGAATAGTAGACTAATCTGAGTGAGCTTTGAGCAATTGCAGATGGGAGAGCTGAGGGTTCATGCAAACAGCTAGGATGCCCAGCAACAAAGACACTCCTTCCCAGTACAAAATGTCATCAGGCCACAGAAGGAATCTGCTGAGCTGAAACTGCGAAACAAGAACTCCAAGCCAGAGTGAAGGCTGTCCCTTAGCTATCGGTAGGCTTACTGCCAGGATCTGGGGGAATCTGGCACTGGAAGTTACAGAAACTTGGGCAGTGTTCATAGCTCTTACTCCAGGGTTTGGCTTCAAAGATTCTGCTTAAGTCCTTTAGTAAATTTCATAAATTAAAATAATAAATAAGACTTCTCAGCGAGCTGGAGAGAGACTGTCAATCTATTTGTCAACCTTGCTTTGAATCCCGCTCCCTTCGGGAACACTGCAAACTACGTTTAGCAGGGACAATAACTCTGACCTTCGTGAAGTCCTTCATCAAATCAGTTTTCTTCAGACCAGCTTCTTTACTAGCAAAACTTGGGCAATAGCTTAAAGATGCTCAGAAATTAGTATCAATGATCAGGCTCTAGCTGAGTAACAAATATCATTACTCTCAATTGAACACAATTGACACTGAAAGAAAAGACAATATTTAATATATATTGTTTGTTTATAAGTCATTTTTAATTAAAAACTTTTAATTATGTATTTGCGTCTGCATGTGGGAATGTGCACATGAGTGCAGGTGCCTAAGGAGTCCAGAAGAGGACATCAGATCCCCTGAATCAGGAGTTACAGACAGCTGTGAGCTGCCCAACATAAGTGCTAGGAACCAAACTTAGATCCTCTGAAAGAACAATATACACCACTGATCATCTGTCAAGCCCCTGAGTCATTTCTTTGAGACAGTCCTTGCTATATAGCCCCAATGGACCTTGAACTTACAGTCATGTCTCAGCCTCCCAAGTACTGGGATTATAGGCCAGTACCACCACACCCAGCTAGACATAAGAAAAAAAACATAGTTCTCTGGAATAGATATACCTCAAACATCCCCAGATCTAATCCTAACATTCTTGCATGCCATTGGATGCCATTCAAGCAGAGCACTCTATCAGACCTGAGGAAGGTTCACACACTGTGGAGATAAGCCAAAAAGCCATAGTTTCTGAGCTGTAAGGAATCAACATCAACTTTCAGGCAGTGAGGCCATCTTCTCAAGGGTGGAAAGAATAACTCTTCCTCACACATGTTACAAAATCTCCCCTAACCCCACTTCAAGAGTGCCTTCCTCTTTACTTCTCCCCAAAGTGGTAGTGTGCAATTCTAATCTGTAAAATGAACATTATCTTCCCCAGAGCCATTAAGGGACTGAATCAATGGAGGCACAATCCTTGTTACTACAAGATCCATCTACTATATTTAATCCTCTAATCTACCATCTATTCTGAACTTTTCTTGCTTTTGGCCATTATTTTGAATGGTATGAGTTATCTAGTTATTGGAGTAAGTTAGTCAGTCATGAGACTGAGATCCTTTCAGGAAACAAGATGGTTTTAAACTCACCTTCCCTACAGCAGAGGAATTTCCTAGAATGTAGTGCTTTCAGTGCTAGAGCTGTTCAACTTACAGGCAAAGTGGGCTAAGTTCGTGTCTCTTTTAGTGTGACCCAGATGGTCAACCTCAATGGGGAGTCTTCTCCGTTACTTGCTGTGATGGTTAATGCAATAATCAGCTCAAATGGGTTGAGAAATGGCTAGGAGATTACCAGATTACACCTCTAGGTACATCCTTCAGGTTGTTTCTGTCAGTCATGTCATGGTGATTAAAAGAGTAACTAATCCACTCTCCTGGCTCTTGTTGGGGCATAAAGTTGTTACCCCATTTATACCTATCAGTGGGTACAAATGTATCCAACCTCTGGGTCCATGATATAGACCCTCACTTCCTGAATATTGCAGCTAGTTTGTTTAAAACCAGGTGCCTTACTCTGAAATGATGTCATATGGGACATCACATCAAAAATCAGGTGGTCTGAAATTCTCTAGTGGCATTGATACTAGAGGAGCTGTTGGTCAGCTGAGAACTCCTACAGGGAATGAGAGGCTTCTAGTAAGAACCAATTTCTGCTCTCTCTAAGATAAAAGAAGTATCAAGGCCACCTTACTATGACGTGGAGGTCATGGGTGATTTCTATTCTTACCAAATGGCTGCTGAGCTGTTCACAGGCCCATTGTATAAACGTCCATATGAGCAAAGGAGAAGCTGGCTGACGTGCAGATGATGAGTCATACTAACCCTGTAGTTACTGAGATCCTCAAGGATCCTACAGTGAATGTTAATTGAGAGATACTAATAACGACGCGTTTTGATCAGCCAATAAAATCAAAAGGAGAAATTTTAGTTATAAAGAAATTTTAGTTATTGTAATAGAGAAAATGTTCTGACCATAGATCAGGGTTCAACTCCTGGTTCTGCTTCAACATGTCCTTTTATGGTAGTAGTTTTCTTCCTCAAGTACCTTTCTCAAGCCCTACAAGTATCCTAAACGTCAGAACAGAAAATGTTTTGTTTTATAGAGAAGTGTAAATAGGGCTGGAAAGAACTTGGTCTGAGTGGCTGGGATGGGCAGGTGGCATGTTCAAAAAGTTAATTCATGAGTGCATTTCTCTGCACTCATCCCATTCTTAGGAAGCATTCTTTAGAACATTGCTCTTGCATCCAAATAGTTCAGATATTTATTTAGTCTCGGGGCAAGTTATAGTTCAGGAATCTGTGGAGAACACAATTAAAATTTCATCAAGTTAAGTTATTCATAGAAAATATACAGTTCATCTAATAACTTATGAGAAGTATTAGAATATGGAAGCTCTGTGTGTTCTTGTGATAACTAAGCAAGTGGTCTTCTCCCAGCCCTAGGTAAGTCATTTGGATCTGGGTGGTTCTTAGTTGTATGCTGGAACACTAAAAGGTATGTGCAGGTTCTGATTGTTGTCAGGAGTTCAACAATTCTTTTTGTTTAAAATATCACCTTAATTCACCTTGATTCAAAGGTCGGCATGAACACCTGAAAGAGGCAAATTTCTATAAGGAGTGGACAAAGGTCACTTATATTGGAGTCTTACAAATTAGGCACCTTCACAGAGAGATGCTGAACATGAGAAAGAAAACTATCACCATAAAAGGATATGATGCAGTGCAACCAGGAATTGAACACTGACATATATGTTCTAACAGATTCCCAGAGGTCAGTGAATACAAACTTCTCCTCTATGCAGCAACTATGATGCCCATGCTCTTGGTGACATTGTTACTGCTCAAAGATTTATGTTGCGTGTGCATATTGTTTGCCCTTAGTGACTCAGACAACAGTTTGCCTGTGGAGAAGGTTGGCCCAACTCATGACATTTCTTTCTGTCCTGGGTGGAAACCCAGCTAAGAGTCCACCAGTTATGATCAAGGATCTTGGTAGTTGGGCTTTAACTTTGGTGGCACGGTCAGAATGGAGAAAAAATAGAAATGTAAATTTGAGGGGTTGAAGCCAAATGCAAAAGGAAGAGTTGGAATTGTGTAGAAGAGGGCAGTTGTACAAACTCACAGAATCCAGCTCAGTTTATGAGTAGGTAACACAACTACATTCTCAAAATGAGAGAGAATAACTAAACTTCTACAGGACAAGACAAAATTGTTGTCTGTCAGTTACCTGCAAGATCAGAGACAATGACCAAGACTGGAATCTGAGTACCTGAAGTTCTGTAGATGCAGGTTTGAAACAAAACATTTAGACACCCAGTTCCAGAGTGTGGCCACGTGTCTCTCAGAGAGCTCTCATCCCTTGTCTTTCAGTCTCATTTTCTCCAGGCTACTAATGGATCAAAGCACTGGGCACACGAAGTCAGGGCACTATGATACACTCAGTCACCTTTCACCCATCCGAGGTGAACACCCATGTTTTAGTTTACTGGGATCTCTGAGTGCTGGAAAGATTTTCTTTGGTGCTCTTGAATGGTCACTCCGCATCGAGGGCTGCGATAGGGGAGCAAGTCATTTTCAACTAACGAAGTCATATTGCACCAAATTTTGTCTGTAAACTAAGCCTATAGTTTCTCTTCCTCCTTCAAGTGTTAGGCAGAGACCTCAGTTAAGAGGCGAATGTAGTGCAGTCAGCCAGAACCAACGTCTGGGCCGCCTGCCTATGCGATGTACTCGTGGCTTCTATTCTTGCTTTATAAATACCAACTGTACTATTCATAGCATACATGAATGACATTCTATTTTTTAAATTTTTATGCATGTGTGTTTAGTGTGTGTGTGTGTGTGTGTGTGTGTGTGTGTGTCTGTGGGTGTGTGTCGTGTGTGGGTGTGTGTTATGTGTGCCAGTGGGTACCGCCAAGTACGTGTGGTGACTTGCAGAGGACAACTTGCAGGAGCTCGTTCTCTCCTTACACCCCGTGAACCCTAAGGATAAGGGAGCAAACTCAAGTTGTCAGGTTTGGCAACAACAGCCTTCGCTTGCTCAAGCTGTCCTGCTGGTCCTAAGGATGATAGTCCTATGCTACCTTTTGACTCAGTAAATTTGGCAATGCTCAGTTTGGAATAAACAACGCAAGCTCCAGAGTCACTGTTTAATCAGACTCCCAATCTTTACCAAAGTCCATTTGTTTCCACTGAGCGGTTTTTCTAGTGAGATTAGTTCATAATCCCAGGGGCCCACCTGTGCTGCTCTCTCCTATAGACGTTTGCAGGGAGATTTCATGTCTATCCTTCCAAAACTTTCATGTCCTCAGGATTACAAGGCTAAGTGGTAGCAGAAGCTTCACTCCAACCTGGATCTTCTGCAAATTTGGGACCATAATCAACACTGTAACCTTTTCCAGATAATCAGTTGTATGGTTTGGGATAGGCTGTGTTTCCTAAAAAAGGTCAAATATACCTAACCAAACACTCTGTTTCTTTTTAGGTGGAGAGCCAAGGTAAAGAGATGTGTTACTTACACAAGGGGATGGTCCCCAGACATCTGTGAATAATAAGAAAATAAAAACATTAAAAGGCTGCAGTCTAACCTACAAGTATGACTCAAGAATCCCAGGTAATGGCTTCTAATGACAATCAAGTCCAGTTAGCATGTCTATGTCCAGATTGTGAGTCAGCAGGATGTTTCAGAGGAAATCAATCAAGATTCCCCCAAACAACATTATGATAAAGAAAATAGGGTACACACACACACACACACACACACACACACACAAATCCTGAAGCAAAATGATGAATATACACTTACATAAAGTTACATAAAGTGAACTTTTCTTGTGTGGTTCCTTACTTGGGGAGTGAGAAACACATTGTTCAGCAGTAGCCAGGGGCACTGTGCCAAATGCCACATCTGGCAAAACAGCTATAATTGGGCCAACATCTGATTAAATTAGTCCATTCCTCTCATAACAATTCCTTTTCTGACAGTTGGGAAATGAACGTAAAGGTCTTATCCATAGCTACCCAGCCCAGAAGGCAATGCTAGAATTAGGGAAATAGCTACAAACTGAATCCCTGAGCCCATTTAATATGGGCTTGGACCTACTACAAATATGTTAAAACTCCTCACTCAAACCAGAGGACCATGAGGACAAATTCAGTCAGACTGCATAGCCTAACAACCTTGAAACATATGCTATTCTCTTAGGAATGTGCTGTAACCCCATAATACATGGAAATGGTACAAACTGTGACAAACAAGGCAAGTGGCTTGTTTGAAGACTGTATATCCACGGTTTATTTGGTCTGTTTGTGGGTTAATAATAACATGGCTTAATGATTTACATTTAATACTTTGTTATCTGCTAGAACAATTCTTTTCTTTGGAGAAGTCTTGAATACTCTGGAAACTTGGCTTTCCAACAACTTTCAATTTCAGCTTTGTAAGTTGTGTGAAAAACACGATTGCGATTTGGAACGGAGTTTTCTTCTGGAGAGCCATTACTTACACATGGAACGGTTGCTTACAGTTGTTGGTAGCTACACAGTAGAGATTGTTTCAGAAAGGAAGAGTGGATGAAAATTGAAGAGGATTTAAGAATACGTTTCTGATCATTGGCATTTACCTCTTCCAAATTTTTACTGTTTTGTAACGAAGATAAAAAAGATGTCTATATAGCTCCTTTGAGACAAGGTGTTTTTAAGGGGAAAAAATAAGAAGAAAATAAAGCTTGAAAATAGAATTAGATGGTTGAAGGATTACACAGTCATTTTATTTTTCTTTGATACTGAACAAGAAAAATTTGAGGATGATTAAAGATTAAAAGACAGAGGCAAGAAGGATGAATGTAAACACTGAGAAAGGAAGGTTGAGTTTAAAAGAGCCCAGTGGCAAACAAAGCAAGTGGCTTGTCTGAAGACTGTATATCCACGGTTTATTTGGTCTGTTTGTGGACACAAAGTGATAGGAGAGTCTCAATCACTCTGTGTCCACACTAGGTTGTGCTCAGAAAGCATAATTTCAAGAATTTCAGAACCAGAGAGGGAAAAAATCCAATAAAGATCAGTCCCCTGCAGTGCTCTTTGGGAAGATGCCGTAACTTACAGAATGGAGACAGTAATGAGATTAATTACAGGGGACTGAGGCACTGTAGGTACAGGGATTTATTACAGCCAACATGACACAGTTACAGAGATTTTTATTCGTGGGAAATAATTTATGACTTGACAACTAGTGAACTTGATGCTAGGGAGCTAGTTTTATGACTTTTTATAAAACTCCATAAGAGCTACTTTAAGTTCTCTGTATGTCTGTAATTTTGGTCAATTTATGTAAAATAATGAAGAAGAAATTTTCCCCATATTCTAATTCATGAGCATTTTTATAATTAGACTTTAGGTTTCTTTTCAGAAAAAAATTAAAATGGTGACAATTAGAATATTCTGTTCTTAAGCCAGGCATAGCAGTGAATGCTTTTAAATTTCCAGTACTCAGGAGGCAGAGGCAGGTAGGTATGGGTGACACTGAGACCAGCCTAGTCTACATAGCAAGTTCCAAGCCATCTAGGTCTACAGTAAGGCCCTGTCTCAAAGAAAACAAGAAAAAAATCTATTATTAGACCATTCAAATGGATACTTTGGGGCAATTTTAAGAAGTAATAATGAAACAAGTCTCACAATCAATTAACAACAGAGAAATTGAACAAGGAACACATACTGAAAGTTAGACAACATCAGGTGAATTCAGAGTGACAGGGCTGTGGACACATAGACAAATTAAGGGACGCTTTTCAGCATTTGGGATGAATGTTGAATTTTACATCAAAGCATTGTTTTAAGAACTCAACCGAGAACCAAGAATATGTTGTTTTAAAGTTATTGTATATTCTCTAATTTTTGTTATGTCTGAGAAAAGTTATGCTTATGATTCTATACGTTATTGGATCATTTATTAAAGAAAAGTGAGATGAATAAAGCAAGAGCACTCAGGTTACCAGTGAAAATGGAATAAGAATAATTTCGTTATTAACATGAATTACTCTCACTGAATTACATGAATTACAACATGACTACCTATACTGAAACACCTACACACACACACACACACACACACAGATCCACCTGCCTGTGCCTCCCCAGTGTTGGGATTAAAGGCATGAGCCACCACGCCCAGCTGTAACACACACCTCTTTTAATGATTTTTCTAGCTATTAAAACAACTCTTCTAAGTTATATAAAAAAAAATTTCAGTAAGAACAGAGCTTGTTCTTTGACTGTACCCATAAAAAATGAGTTTTTCCTTTAATCTATCTACGAGTTCACTTTAAAAAAAAATGTGGTAGTAATATGAAGTGTGGCTTTGGTACCTTAAAGCAGTAACAAAGCATAGAGTGTGTAACATCTTGCTCACCTTGTCAGATCCAATTCAGTGGTTGACTAAATTTCATAAATGTATGGAAAAGTGGAATTTACTCTTATGAACTGGAATTTCACAATGTAGTCCATAAGTAGGAACAATTATTATCACTGATCAATTAAAAACCTTAAAACTTACAATATAGAAGAGTAGAGTCTTCCCTTCCATAAAAGGTTCAGAGCTATTACCTCCAATTAAATGTAACAGAACAAGGCATGGAGGTTGTTGCAGGCAGTCCCAGCAGGAGGGAGATAAGGCAGAAGGCTCATAACTGGACTGCTTAACAAGACCCTGCACTAAAAAACATACATAAATAAAGCAATAATAATAAATCAAGGTAGCAATGTAGAAATTTAAAACTTTGAGTCATAGCTATAAATATTTGCATGAAGACGAACCTTTGTGTGAGGGCTTCCCAGTAGAAGAACCACAATTTATTAAATTCTCTTAAAGCTGATGGAAATTGTCTTAGGGGAATACCTCAAAAGAAAAGCATACATGTAGAAGATCTTTGGTGCGAGTTGTTCCACTGGAGTCTTGTCGGCCTATCTAGAGTCCCTCCCTTTAAGAAGATCTACTCTCCCTCACCCCAGAGTAATCATTTGCCAATAGTTCCTTGGCTGGTGCTGAAACCTGCTGCTCATTTCGGTTGTTCTATGCTGGGTTTTTGTCTGATTGAGTTGGCATACCGAGGGACACCTGGATAGAAATGCTTGGCTGGATAGTACTTAACATATATGACAGAATACCTCAAAATTGGAAGGGAGGCTTTGGGGGGCAGGGAGAGGGATCTAAATTTGCTTAAGATTTATTATATGAAATGCACAAAAACTCAATAGAAATATTAAAAGCAAAAAGAGATGTTTTGGAAGAACCTTTAAAAAAAAGAAAATACATTAAATCTTATTTGTAACAGAATTTGTGGCAAGCTGGATGCTTCCACTCACTCTTTTTATAGCTATACCCCATCCCTGCCTCATCTCAGGATGGAAGAAATTCTATCCCTCTGCATGCGACTAAAACACATCGGGAATAAAATACACTCTTCCTTAGGACGCTGGAAAAGGGAGACATTAAACCCAAAGTGAACTTAAGAAAGAGAACAAAGATTAGAACGTCAATGATAATAGAGGTCCAAATTTTAAAAATTGATATTGAACAAGAAAATTGACAAAACTTTATACTGATTGGAAAATATTAATATTGGCCTTACAGACAGAAAACAAAATTTGAAGAGATACTATAAATAATTCTGCAAAAACAAATTAGAAAATTTAAATGAGATGAACAAACTCCTAGAAACAGAACACTTGAGAAAAGGAATAAATACTGTGAGTATACCTGTTTACTAAGGAAGGAAAATAGTTTCTTAAAATTTCCAGGCTGGCAAAATGGCTCAGTGTGGTGCGAGCCTGGTAATCTGTGTTCAATCCCTGGAGCCCATGTTGGAAGAAGAGAATGGACTCATCATCTGATTTCTATACACACACTGTGCACACACACAATAATAAATTAAAATTTTAAATTAACAACCTTAAGTTAGTAATACTACATTACCACAACAAGATAATTGCAATATTAGAAGAGAAAGTTACAAGGCAATAGATCTCATTATGAATGTAAGTGCAAATTTGCAACCAGAGACTAACAATCCATATGGAGTAATATATGAAGAAAATTAGATACCATGACCAAGGACGATTTGTTCCAGGCATGCAAGATTATTTTAACACTCAAAAAATCATTTAATATAATATGTCATATCAATAAAGAAAAAAATATAGTCATTTCAAATGTAGGAAATACACTATCATTATAGAAACCCTAACAAGCTGGAATAGAAGAGAATTTCCCCCATTCTGAAAATCGGTATCAGTGAAAGAAACCAAAGCTTGTGCACTGAGCACCTTCTCTGAGATCATGAGGAATACAAGGATGGCAAAGCTCACCTCTTGTTTCCAACACTTAAGGATGTTGCTAGGGTGTCTAGGTAAGTAAAAGAAACAATGGTATCAACACTGGAAAGAATTACTACTGAGTATATTTGCAGATGACTTACCTTGAAGACAAAAAAATTAACAAAAATTCACTACAGCCTATTAGAATTAATAAAGGAGTCGGTCAAGGATACAAAACATACCAATATACAAAAACCAACTGTATTTATCTGACAGTAAGGATTCAAAGATGAAATTAAGAAAATTTAGATTTTTAAAAGAATCACATATAATAAAACTTTGAGGTGTAAATTAGCAAAAAATATTATTACACACTGAAAACTATCCAGCTTATTGAAAGAAATTAGAATATTAACAGAAATCAAGAGCCATTCAGTCTTTATATCTTAAAAATATTGTCACCAGATAGTAAGATAACTTTGTTTTTAAAATTAGTATTTTAATATAATGCTCACCTTGGAGTATTGTACTAAGACTGTACTAGGACTTTTAAGTAATTTACATATTTAACTAGCCTGTTAATTCTTTACCAGGATTACCAATACTTTCTGAAGAACAATCCATTTTCTAATTTGTCCATTTCGCTACTTAATATGCTATTGGGAATACTTTGTCTTTGGCTGTGTCTAGACACACAGATGGTTTTGATATGTTCATCTGAAAGAGGCTGAGTTCAGAGAAATGGCCAATTTTCTTAAAAAAACTAAGCATATTTTCTTCTGAAGAGCTCCACAAAATCATAATGGCTGAATTATCTCCCCTTGCCATCCTTATTTTGGCACCATTTAGCATAGTAATGTCTTGTTCTATTACGTCCAAAGTTGAGTACACAGAGACTTGACAGGTCCCTGACATTTTGAGGAATGGAGAGGCTACTCTCTAAGGACCATCAAGTAAAATATTGACAAATAAATATGTCCACCATGTTTAAAGGAAAATCATGTTCCAAATCTAAGCAGAATTTTATTACTAAAGGACATAGATCTTGCCAAAGAGACCTCATAGGAATTATTCTTTGAACTATACACTGGAAAAATTATCATGTCAGAATCAACAATAGACATGATGACCAAAGGTGCAGCTCTCTTGTGTTGGAAAAAGTGTAGCTTTACTTGCTGTTGCCAAAAGATAAAGGACAGAAATAACAAGTCTCTTCACTGTGCACCTTGTGACAGATCAGACAAGATTATCTCTTGTTTGTTTTATCAGACATGTTCCTGGATTCCAAATTGAGAAGAGGTGTGCATTGGCCATTCTTCATTATCTGAGGACAGAGTAACAGTGTATTTTATTCATTCATTCAGTAAGTGAGGAAATAAATATTTTTGAGCAACTATCATTTGGCAGTTAAAATCCAGGTGGACAATATATACAAAATTTATGTTATTATGAGAGAAATTTTGTGACATAAGAAACAGACCGAATAAAATTATACTGTCTAAAGTCCCATTCTTTCTTTGATGATAGGGCCAGGAGAGAAAGTTCTCTGACTTGTAAGGACATGTTTTTATTTTTGGTGTGGTGGTTTCTTTACATTTTTTAGATATTTCCTCAGAGACATTTATTAAAGTTTTCTAAACTATTTATTTAGAAGAGATAAAATAAAAATAGTTCGTTTTCTAAGCTGATAAGATGGCTCAGTTAGCAAAAGCACTTGCCATGCAAGCCTAAGGACCTGAGTTCAATCCCTGGAACACACGTTAAGAAGAGAACTGAGTCCTGAAAATCATCCTCTGATCTCCACACATGTTGTAACATACTCATGTGTGTGCGCGCGCACACACACACACACACACACACACACAAATACACAATAAACGAATAAAATAAGAACATGAATCTTCCAACAGTCATATTTATAAAAGTACTGCTTCACAACATTTGCTTACGATCTTTTTGTAGAAAGAAATTATGTTGTTGGCGTAGCAAAAAGTCCCATTAAAGTCAAGACTAAAATCTCTATCTGTTGGAAGACCCACCTTTCCAGTTTCACTGGTCACTCACCTGGTCATAGACCACCCTAGAAAGGCAAGTTCACTGTATCTTGTTGGTTAGTGAGATAGTGAACTTTTCCTGCCTGGAATTCCTCCCCCCTAGGGCAGTATTTCTGGACAGGGTCACAGACATGTACCTCTCTGTAAGTCTGCCTGCTTTGCTGAATTCTTCAGAAAAGCCTAATCTCTCCTTTTCTTCTTTATATCCCTTTTCTAAATATGCTTTCTTTACTGCTCTGGGCTTCCCTAGCATCTTGGATTTCTTTACCTTTCCTCTAAAGCATCTTCCTCCTCACCATGTGGTTGTCAGTTGGCCACTTGTCAGACCTCCATGCAGACTCTAAACCTGCATGGCCTCGGAATCTTTCCTTTTGCCCTCCAATCTCCTCCTCAAGGCAGCTGCCAAGATTACCAGCTTGCCTGCCCTGAGGATTTTTCTTTAAAATTCTAAAACAAAATTGTCCTAAAGCCTTTGTTTGAGACCATTCTTAAATTCTTTTATGAACAAGACTGAGAACCCTCTAGGGGACGCTCTTTCTCCCCCATAACAACATTACTTGGTCTAATTGGCAATTTTGTTGTGTTTTATAAATGTCTAAGTTTTGATGCAGATATTCTTAGATATGGATGCAATGAGTACTTTTGCCTGTCTCTTCTGAACAAGATTTCCCACCAGAGTATGTTATTTATGTTTCTGAATTCAACAAGATGACTAAATGCATTCCCAGAAATTTGATATCAATACTAGTACTTTTCCCTATGCATGGTCATATTTTCTAGAAAAGGCATGTGCTAAGGATGTTTCCTCACATTCATACAATGCTCTCCTCTGTGTGTGTGTGTGTGTGTGTGTGTGTGTGTGTGTGTGTGTGTGTGTGGTTAAGTGAACTAGAATGAGTAAAAGCTTTCCAAGACTAGCTACTTGTGTGGAGTTTCTCATAGGGTGAATTTGTGTCCTCAATAATAACTCAAAGGGGGAAAAAAGCTTTTCCACGCAACTTATATCAGAGTTTCTCTCCATTGTGAACCCTTTCATGGTTATCAAAGGGAACTGTGAGCAGTGGAGGCTTTTCCACATTACTTACATATACAGGATTTCTCTTCCCTGTGAATTCTTTCATGATGTCATAGGGAACTGTGAGCAGTGAAGGCTTTCCCATACTGCTCCCATACACAGGGTATTCCTCCACTGTGAAAGCTTTCATGTCATTTAAGAGAAACTGGAGTACTGAAGAGTCTGCTGCATTGCTTACATAGATTGGGCTTCTTTCTAGTGTGAGTTCATGTATTTGGAAGAAGAGGTATAATGAAAGCTTTCTCACATTGCTCACATACATAGTGTTGCTGGTTTCTGTGAATCTTCTCTTGATATTGGAAAACACTGACAAGAGGGAGCTTTATCACATAGCTAACACATTCCTCTCAAGCATGGAGTCACTTATGACTTTTGAAAGATACTGAAATAAGTGAAGGCTTTCTCACTTTGTTTACATACATAGAGTTTTGCACCATGGTGTTTGGTGAAAGCTTTATCACTTAGTTTACATTTATATGATGTGCTGGTTTGAATGAAAATGCTGTCCAATATGGTCCAAGCATTTGAATACTTGTCCCAGTTGATAGTGCTGTTTGCAGAGGTTTAGGCGATGTAGCCTTGCTTTACGAGTTCTTAAGCCTTGCACATTTCCAGTTTCTCTCTCTGCTCCCTGTGCCTGCTTAGAGATGTGAGTGCTCACCTTTATGTTCTCAACTTTCTGCTCAGATTTCTGTTCTGTGCCCCCTCTGCACCCCCATAATGGACTCATCCTTCTGGAAACATAAGCCCAATAAACTCTTCCATCTATAAGTTGCCCTGGTCATGGTATTTTAATCATAGCAACAGAAATGGATGAGTTGTTCATTCATAGTTTAACATAATCCATTATGAGTTATTTCATGTTCATGTACCATAGACAGGTAACACAGGCTATTGCCACAATAGTTATATATGCAGAAATTCTCATCAGTGTAAGATATTTGTGCATTTGAATGCCATTGAAAGTAGAAATGGATTTCAGGGGAGTGCAGAGCGTCTTCAGCAGTTAAAAGCACTGGCTGCTCTTACAGAGGACCTGAGTTCAATTTCCAGTACCCACGTGGTAGTTAACTACCGTCCATAACTTCAGTTCCAGGGGACCCAATGACTTCTTTTTACCTCTGTGAACATTGCATGACATAGGTACACCTACCTACATGCAAGCAATGTACTCATACACATAAAATAAAAAAATAATATTTTAAAAAGAAATAAAAGTCTATTTCTGGTATTGTGTACATACAAAGGGTATATTTCATTGTAAATCTTTTCATGCAACTGAATAAAAATGTTTCAAGTGAAGCTTTCACTGTATTGCTTGCCCAGGTGCATGTTTTCTTTAAGGTCAAATTTCACGTGCACTGGAATGTAATTGTGACTCCTAAAGGCTTTTGAACATGGAACACTCATAGGGTTTTCTGCAGTATGTTTTTATGCTTTTGAAGGCACTTGGAATAAATTAAAGCTTTCCCAATCATCTGCAGAGTCTTTCTGAATTCCTAATATTCATGAAGTTTGTGTCCAGTCTCAACATTGATAAGCACATTTTAGGGTAAATGGTCAATGAGATTTTCTCCACATACATGGCTTTCACATAGTTTAGTACTCTAGAGTTTGTTTGTTTTTTCCTCATGACAGTATCTGGAATCCTCCTGAAAATTTTTCCAGCTTGATTACATTCTTTTAGTTTACAAAGCCTCCCTATCGTTTGACTTGGAGTTCTCTTGGGATTTTTGTAGTCATTTCCCAATGCTGTGGTCTTCCTATTCTTTTCCTTTTTCTATAGTTTCTTCTAGGGCTTCTGCATCAGGACTTGATGAGTTTCTTCTGGGAAGGATTCATTAAGGCTCATTTCTCTAAGGTAAGTTCCAGAGCCACATCCTCAATGTTAGATGCTCTAGAAGTCACTTAAAGGTTCTGACTTTTAGTGTTCCTTTTCATAACACTTCTAACAACAAAAGTGTGGCATATGCTGAATAAAAACCGATTTCCCAACTGGAACCTGGTGTCTATTCTTAACATGAATTTTAAAATTTCCAATTATATGATGAAATTAAAAATCAATAGTAAAAACTTAGAAAAAGTTTGTTTACCTAAGAAACTAATTTTTTAAATGGTAGTAGGTAGGGACTTCCAGATAAGACGGTGATCTAGAGGCCACTTCTCTATGAGCTGGCAAAGGGGAGAGTCAGAATAAGAAAAAATGGACATCATTCCAAACAGAGAAATACAGGAAGAGCTTCAGAAAAAAATCCATGAAGGAAGTGAAAGAATACCAGGAAAACACAGAAGACTAGGAAGATGCATGATGCAGAGAAGAAAGACAAACACAGCTTCAGGCATGGAGTTCCTCGGAGGGTAGAAGGAAACAGAAGCTAATTCTTAAAGGTAAGGGCAGCCCTGCACTCAGGACAAGCCCAAAACCCTGAGGAGCCTGGACTCTAGCTGTGCATTTTGGTGAGAAAAATGATCCTTCTGCAACACAGGTTAAGTGGCAGAGAGAAATCCCATTTTAAGACTGTCATGGGAGATGATCTATTTTTAAAAAGGAACTACCCTGGAGGCCTGAGATCAGGGAAGAGTCACTGGTCTGGAAGTCTCAACTTGTCCTGCTCTAGTCCCTGGGCCAATGAAAGCCCCAAGAGGCAACTGTAGAGAGCAGGACGATCAGATTCATCATAGATGAAGAGTGCAGGCATCAGAAAGCTTGGTTTATCCTGGGAAGTTTATAGGGAGGACATAGCCCTACTTTAAATGGCCAAGGAAAAGTCTCATCAACTGAGAATAGCATTGGAGTTTGATAGCTCTGAGCCTGATTCCAGGGTATGAATCAAACTCTGGAGCCACCTGTCATTCACTGCTGTTGAATTCTAGAATCTGAAGTTACAGGCGTGTAGATGATACTTACAATTGCACTTCTTTAGCAGGGCTTTCAAAATATGAAGACAGGTCCTCGATCTGTACAGATCTCCATGCTGTGGCTGCTGTCCACACTCTCAACACACTTGGGAGGCACCCGCATCTCAAACATTAGCCACCCTGGGGAGCGTGATGTGGGAGGTCTGGAGGGGGTGAGAGATGCTGTCCGACACACAAAATGCAAAGCTAAGTGTGGCCAGCAGAGGGCCCAAGTACTTCTCCCAAAGGAAACAACAGTGAGGACATCTCTCTGGTGGACATCAGACACTTCACTGATGCAGACGCAACAACAGCACAAACCATAAGAAAGACAGGATCACAAAAGCAAATGCCCCTCCCCCAGGCCAGGAAGCAGCCACTCCAACACTGTATTTTTCAAACTTCTGTTATTCCTTTTGTTTAAACCAAATATTTAACAGAGTACTTTTTAGTGCATTTTGAATGATTTTTAAATGTTTTACTATTCCCCATCACACAGTCATTTAATTTTTCTGTGAGTGATTTTTTTCCTTTAATTTTTGGCTCCTTTACCACCCCCACACACACACACATCCTTATACAGATTTGGTAATATTTTTACATTTCAGTTTTGATTTTGCAATGCTCTTTTTATTTTTTATTTATATTTTTCTAATTTTATTTTATTTTCATTATTGAGAAATCTTTCTTTCTCTTTTTGCTTTTTTATAATTTCTTATTCTATTTTTGTCTGTATCATTCCTCTCTGCTCTTTCTCCTATTTTTTTATTTAACTTCGCTTCTGTTCTAATTCTCCCCTGTCCATGTCTCCTTCTTCTATTTCCTTTACTTACTATTCCACACTTGCCTTTAATAATTTTTAGCTTCACAGCACATTCTACAGTATTTTTGCCACTTTCAGTGTTGTGTCAGTGGGGTCTAATTTATTTTAGGTGTATCGCTTCATCACCTATAGCTTGCTGCTGCTACAGCAATCTATTTCCTTCTCCTGAATAATATCTGGATAAAATCTATCTCCTCTCCTGAATAATATCTGGAACTGAACCATCAAAAAGAGTAGGCTGATCAGTAACTGAAACTAGAGGAGATATGGGAACCAACAGACAAACAAGCGGCAACATACAAACACAAGAACACGAGAAACAGGGCAACATGACTCCCAGAAACCCTAAACTATTGAACTCAAAGGTAATGAAACTCTCAAAATGGTGGATGGAGGTTCCCGAAATTTTCTGGTACAAATGATCAATGACCAAACAGAAAACATAAATGGGTAGATTAATTCATTCCAAGATCTGGACAGTCAGCCCCACAGAGGAAACGGTGAAATGGAGGAGAAACAAGCAACATGGAGAAAAAATACAGATGTGGAAGAGAGATTTTGGAACTTAATTGAGATTTTGAAAAAAGAATAGAAAGGTTAGGAATGAAAAACTCAATGAGTTCAAAAAAAAAAAAAAAACCCACCACCAAAAGACTCAACAAAGAAGAAAGATATCAGGAATGCAGAGTAAAGACAAGGAAAATTAGATATGAACACTAATAAGGAGACTACAATGCCAAGAACTCTGGGATTTGATCAATAGATCAACCTTAGAATCCCCGAGACTCCAGGAGATAAGGAAAGCCTGAAGCACTGGGTTTCCATTCAATGAAATCATATCAGAAACTTCCTCAGTGTAGATAAAGCAACAGTTAGAACCCCAACTTGATGTGACCAGAGAGGAATTTTAATATGCCATAGAATACTCACAATTTCAAAAGTACAAAATAAAGAAACAGTATTAAAAACTGTATGAGAAAAAAAATGCCATCTTACTTATAAAGGCAGAAATACCAAACTGACACTGAAACAACCTAAAATTCAGAAATCATGGAATGATATAGTTCAAGTTCTGAAGGTAAACAGCTACCAACCAAGGTATTAAATTCAGCAAAAGCATTCAGTATTCTACATGAAAAGAAGTTTAAGTACTTGCCTAAAGATGAGCAGAGATCAAAAAGGAGACAACACAAAACACCATTTCCACTTTAGATTGGGAGATGCTTGCTTTCCTGTGAGCAGTTGCACATATGGGAGACTGATGACGTGCTAAGTTGAAAGAAAATGTTCCTATGGATTTTATCTATACTACGGCTGTGGTACCGGCGCCCCACCAAGTGTAGGTTTTGTATGTTAATACATGTGTTGTACAGTTCTTAAATCTGTGAGTAGATAGATGGGTCTAAAGATGGATGAATACATCCCCAATGAAAGCACATAGAAGAAAATCTGAAGAATACTTTGGTGTAAGGGTCAAAATACAACCTATGATATATTTGGTCATGCCTTGCTTAATGGTCTTATTAGAATGATGGACTCTGCAAGACAGATTTTTAAATACAAGACCTATATATTTCTATTAAATTTACTTGTATATTGTAAATTGATTTCTATACTGTTGTAAGGGAAATTTTATTTCCCGTTTTGTCCTTTTCCAGTGATTATAGGAATGCAGTTGTAAAGAACCAAATAAAAGTTTATGCTGTTTCTAGTATGTCTAGACTAATTACCTAATATCCTTTCAAGTAAAAATAAATCTATCATACAAATAAAAAAATCAATCTAGTACCCTTAAAGTTTTATGCCTTCCAATTTTATAGCCTCAAAGTGCATCGAAATCCAAATAGATAATATGAGATTAGCAAGGAGATAAAAGTAAAAAATGAAGAGTAGCCAGACATGGTGGTGCCACGCCCAGCACTCAGCAAGTAGAGGCAGGCAGATCTCACAGAAATCAAGGCCAACCAGGTCCACACAGCAAGTTCACAGCCAGCAAGAGCTACAGGGAGACCCTGTCTCAAAAACAAAACAAAAAAAAATGAAAACAAAAAAGTATCAACCAAATAAGCTTCCGGCTTACTATATATAAGATTAGTTATCCTCAGAAGTCAACATCAACTCGTGTGGAAAACAGCCAGCAAGTTTTTATCTTTGAAAAAATAAAACCTCTTCATCTCAGGCAATTCTTTAGTTTTTGACTCCACTTAAAACAGTCCCTGTAATTAGCTCAGAGTCATTGCAGCAACCTGCAGTTTAATTATAGAGTAACTCATAAAAAGTGAGGTGAAGATGTATCTGTGCTGTGTCTTATCAATTGTGCATGTTTTAGACAAGTGTTTTTATGTCCATTTTATAAATAGAAAAGGACTTTAAAGTAATCAATGATCTAGTAAAGGCTGGGCTGTGAATCCAAGTCTACTAGTTACTTTTTTGGCTGGTGTGATCAAATACCCAGAAAGAAGAATGTAGTTTTGCTTATAAAGGCAACAGCATGGTGGAGAAGGCACAGTGGCAGGAGCACAAGGCATCTGCAACCAGGAAGCAGAGAGTGGATAGGAAGCGGAACCTGGCTATCAAACCTTAAGGTTTGCCTACAAATGACCCACTTTCTCCAGCAGGTCTCCACCTCCAAAATGTTCCACAGCATTGAAAAACAGCACCACCTGTACAAATACATGAACTTCTGGGAAACATTTCACATTCAAATCACAATATCAACAGCTGGAGATCTGCTGGCGTGTCTTGTTGACATAAGTGGTCACTGGAAGAGGGACATGGGATAGTCATTTGGATGAGCCTTCAGAAGATAACGCCTCATGCTGACTTTTGGAGGTGGCACAGTAGGGCAAGTGTGAAAGTGCCTAGCATGAGGCCTCTTCCTCTCAAATACTAAATTCCCAAACGAACTTCAGTGAAAAGAAAATTTAATGTTAAGAACAGAGAACTTTTTGCCACCTCCAAAAGTCAGCGTGGGGCTTTATCTTCTGAAGACTCATCCAAATGACTATCCCATGTCCCTCTTCCAGTGACCACTGATGTCAACAAGACACACCAGCAGACACTAACACATGGATAAAGACATCATGTAGTCAGTCATCTTAAAGTCAGATTGGACACCTGGGGAAACAGTAGACTGGGAACATATAGTCAGTAATTAGAACATACTACAAACATCACTAAGTAGACAACTACTTGGCTGTGTCTTCACAGGGCATGTCCTGACTATGAGTGATTCATACACCCTCTATGAAGTCAATGTATCCACATCATCAAACTTCATCTGAAATCATACAATATACGTTAGTGTTAATGACAAGTTTTACATATATTTTCTAAATAAAAATTAAAAACCATATTATATTTAAAATCCTGATGAAAATGATTATAAACCACTGCCAAACATTTGTATTTTATTTCTATTAAGCTCAAAACAATTGATTTTTTTGATATCTAATTTTTTCCAATGTAATTTAAAACTTGAACCTAAGTCATAAACAGTAATTTTCATATACTCTGATATACTTCTATTTTAACAGAAATTGCATCATGAAAAACTTGATCAGTTATTAATGTCAGGTTTTATTTTCCCAATTTCAATCATTATATGTATATCATTACCAATATATTGATATATAATTCCATATTTATTAAATTGTCTTATTTTGCTTCCACTTACATATAAAACTGATGCCATTTTTTACATCCAACGTGTGATAAAAATCTGCAGATGCATATTAAAAAACCTACAATGCCGTAGTGCCCACCTGTAGCTAAGGGAGACAAGCCGCTATTGTTCTAAAGTGATGGATAAATTTGATTTCTCCCCCGTCTAGAAACCTTTGAGAGGGAACTGACACTGATTCTAGCCACTCTAATAGCTATCAAACTGCCTGAAAGCAAATCCTGAATCCATCTGTGTTCCCCAAGGGTCCAGGTTCCTCCAAAGGGTGGAGCCTGTTGCGGAGAATTGACTTTGGAGAGCTAGCCACAGAAAGAGGGGCTTGTGGTGCCTTCTTGAAATGGAAGCCGGGAGCTGCCAAGAATGTACAGCGGGCAGCATGGAGAATGTCCAATAGCAGGTGTGGAGAAAAAGATGGCCCCAGCATCTCACCCACATCGGGAGAGGGGGCATTTAGAGACTGCAGGCATACGATGTGTGGGCGAAAGTTAACAGAGACTGTGGGCAGGCCCGGAAGTAATCTGGACCCACCTCGCAGAGCTGGATGCTGGATGCTGGACGTTAGTCTCTGTAAGTTTCTCCCTCCCCGACCCAGATATAAACTGTAATAAATTCACATAGAAATATGTTATATGGTTTGTCTCATAGCGCAGAAGACCCCAAGAGACCTTGGGCGACACCATCACTCTGGAGTCCAGCGTTGGAAGAAAAACATAAATTAAATAAATAAATAAATAAATAAATAAATAAATAAATAAAGAGTAACCCAATAGAGGGATGCTTTTGGAAGGTCTCATCAAGAAATTCCAATGGACTCTGATATGAACATTGGAAATTTGCCATGTTCTGACTTTTTTCTGCTTCCCTGTCTAGAACTTCTAATGCTAATTACTCTTGCCTTTACTTCTCCTTCACATCTCCTATTCACCAGTCAAGGACTTTCTTTTCTCCCTACGGTTATGAGTTATGCAATCTGGGGTTCTCTTAGATAGATCCATTGAAGGGGTACCCAATTGCCTCACCCTGCATCCCTGTTCAACATGGAAGAAGCCAGAGCAATCCGTGTCCCAATTCCCTATTGGCAATTTGGGTAGCCTCTTCAGAGGATGGTGTGATAAGAACAGGAGGTAGGAATTGTCTAGGCAGTTAGGGTAAAAAGACCCCAAAGAAAAGTAGCCAGTTTCTTGGCTAAAAGTCAAAATGTCCTTGGGCCTGTTGGCAGCATACTTTGTTCCAAAGGCCAAAAAAGTCAAAAGTATTTGGGAGCTCTTAACTAATCCCCAAAAGATTTTAGGGTTACCTCTTCAGAAGGGGGAATATTAGAGTAGCCAAAAGTGCCATGAGTTTAACTGGTCAAGACTATAAAATCCCTAGTCTATCTGTTGGAGGGCCTACTGTTCCAATCTCACTGGTCAATCACCTGGTGACAGAACCACCCCTAGGAAGGCGGGTTCCCCTTCAGTCATGCTAAGTAGATGGACGGAGTACCTGGTGCTTTAATGAGGTAGCAAATATTTCCTGCCTGGAATCCCGCCTTGTAACACAGAACTCTGTAGGAATTCTGACCAGCCATAGCCATGTAGTCTGTAAGTCTGTCTGCTTTTTGCCATTTGGCTCCATTCGTCAATTCTTTTATGAATGAGACTAAGAACCCTCTAGGGGACCCTCTTCCCCCCATTTCAGTACAGGCCCAAACTATGGACATATGGTGTCTTACTTTAATTAAGAGACAAAAATGACCTACAGTAACAGTATGTGAAAGTGCTTTGCAGGCAATAATACACTGGTACCATCCTTTGAAATATTCTGGAAAAAATTCATTTTATACCCTCTGTATGGTCAGAATGTTGCATTATCAGAAACCCTTAAAAAAAAAATTCTTCTGCAATGTACATTTCCACCACTAGAGGATGATAGTTCTCAATGTTAGTCATGAAAATAAGTCTAGCAGGCATCAGCTCACTTCAAGAGACCTTTTTCTGTTTGGGTTTTCTTTTCTTTATGATATAGGGTCTCCACATGAATCCCATGTAGACCTTGAATTCAAGATCTATTTACCTCAGCCTTCCAAGGGCTGGCATTACACATGGGCCCACTGTGCCTGGATAAAAGTCTTGTTTTAATGACATCCCACAAAGAAATGGACAGAGTTGTTAAATGGTGGATGTAAAATACACAAACTGGATTAAGAACTTTAGATCCCTTGAACACTGAAACATTGTGATCCACTTGATTATCTACACTTACATAACACAAAATAAAAACAAAACACAAGCTTGGAATGGTGACAAATGTGCGACGTCCAGTACTTGTGAGCTGGAGATGGGGGAATCAAGAGTTCAAGGTCAGCCTGGGCTATGTAAAACCCTGTCTCTAAAGACATAAAGATACTGAAGAAACACATAGATATTGCAGAATTCTTAATATATTCTTTGAAGATAAATCCACATTCACCCCTTGCTCTCGCACCCTCTTGCCCGTGTTTTATCTTTCTTCTACGATAGTCATCTGCTTGTGTGTTAACGTGTTTAACACTCTGTGTATTATTTGCTCTTCTGTTTCTCTGATATAACATCATCATCTAGGTAACTTAGGAATAAGAGTCCATCAAAGGGGGGTGGCATGGTGGCAGAGGTGGCCAGAGTACAAAGCTGAACACTCACATCTTCAAACAGGTGCAGGTAGCAGAGAGAAACAGATGGGAAATGGGCATTGCTATGAACTCTCAAGGCCTTCCCCAAGTGATACGCTTCCTCTAGCATGGCCACACCTCCTAGAGTTTCTATATCCCTCACCAAACAGTGCCACAAACTGGGGACCAAGTGTCCAAATACTTGGCACCCATATGGGACACTTCTTCAAACCGTCATAGTTTGTTATTGCCCAGAGCACACTATTCTGGCAACTGAGCAGCCCTGCTCCAGCCCCAAAATAAAGACTGCATTATAACAACCCAGATTCACAAGCCAAGGTTTAATAGTTTTCAGTCTGTGAACCAACACACACACACACACACACACACACACACACGAGAGAGGGGGCTGGTTTGTACTTTTTTTATTTAGTGGTTTCTAACATAAAATTAGTGTGACTAAATAAAACTCATAGTGCTCTGCTATTATTAAGGGGAAAAACCATTTATATTCATCATGGATATGCCAAAAATCCAAGCATGGGTATTCTACTTGGTAAGGAACAGTATGACTATTATTACTAACCTGCATTATTAATAATACTAAAATACCACAAGCCTACTATTTGGTATAGAATTTTATAGCTCAGACTGTGGCAGAAACTTGAGTTTTTATTCTCAAAGGCAGAAACCATGTTCAACATTGTATCCTGTGAGGTTGTTAAAGCAGTGCCTGGCACATGCCCAGTGAATGCTGTGGGTAAGATGAACAGAACCATCTGTGGCTCCTGGTTCATTGGTATAGATTTTAGTGACTATGCTCTTTGAACTCAAATAGAACTATGTTTGAAATCTTTTACATACTCATTATTAATATTATGCAATAAAATGGCCTTGTTAATTTTTGACTTTCAGGGCTTCTTCATTATTAACTTTTAATTTCCTCCTAGTTAAGATTGAAGGAAAGAGTATGTTACCTTGGGTGCTACATATATAGAAATCAAGCTGGGACTAAACTGGAAGCTTCCTCCCTGCTGGCTAATATTCATGGTGCCAAATGATGCTATGCAGGCAGCTGGGGGTGTAAAAGCATCAGTGGTCCTAACCAGCTGTGAACTCTACCTGCCAGGCACAATGTGCCCATTGGTGCAGTACTGGCATGGCTACTATGGGGGCAAACAATGGCTCCGTGATTAGATTTCAGGCCTGCTCAAAAGAGTACTATGCCTAGTACTGTAAATCATTGGATTGGGTTTACAAATCCTAAGGTTTGGATTACCTTAGGACTGAGGCAATCTTAGAGCCTGCAGTGGAACCCAGTACTGTTGCTTAGCTGAACTGACACAGCATCAAACCACCTTCTAGATATCTATGTTTATACCTACACACAAAGGCTGCTCTCAAGTTTAATCAAAGAAGCCTCTCTTTGCAATGAACAGAGCTGAATACAAAGACTAATGGCTGCACAGGACCCTGAGAACAATGTGGATTGAGGGATCATGCCTAAGCAAGACATTTGCACACTCCCTTAAGGAACATTGTAGTGGGGGGGGGGCGTGTAAGAGACAGAAAACAGGGAAAAGGGCTACAAAATACTATCTCCTTAGCATATGACCAGCAATCATAACCCACAGCAGCTGTACCTGCTTGCACTGGGCACACACAAACCATACTGTCCTAGTTAGTTTTTGTCAGCTTGATGCAAACTGAGTCATTTGGGAAGAGGGAATATCAATTGAGGAATTTTCTACATTAGATTGGCCAGTGGACATGTCTGAAAGGCTTTTTTTTTTTTTTGATATATAATTGATTTAGGAAGGTCCAGTCTACTGTTGGTGGTACCACCCTAGGCAGGCAGGCCTGGGCTATATAAAAAAATGTAGTTGAACCAGCCAGGGCAGCAAGCCAGTAAACAGCCTTCCTTCCCTGTTTCGGTTTCTGCTTGCAGATTACTTCCCTGCTTGAGTTCCTTCCCCAAGTTCCCTCAATAATGGATTATAACGTGTAAGTTAAAATGAACTCTTTCTTCCCAGAGTCGGTCTTGCTCAGGGGTTTATCACAGAAAAGAAGAGCAAACTAGAACATGTGCCCATTCAGCAGTCAGAAATGTATGGAAAATGAGCTCACAGGGCCCTACATCTACTGATGATCTATTGATAACTAACATATATGCAGGGGGGAGGCATAGTATCTAGTTCTAGATCCACTGGGGTACCCACAAGGCTTTGATGATTAATTCAAACCCAAGATCACACAGATGATCCTATTTAAACTCTGGCACATTAAACAACACAGAAACTAATGACTACAGGACAGAAATTTTTAAGGAAGAAGAGTGCTAGTAGAAACAGGAGAGAAATAAGAGAGATGGGGTGAAACAGAACACATTATACACAATAAATTTTCAAAGATCGAACTTTATTGTAAAAATATAAGACTCTATAGGGGAGCTTATTCAATGGACATTTATCTGGGAACTCACAATTATGGTTAGTGCTTCATCTGAATTCTGAGGAAGGGATGTTTGTGGACACTGGTGACCCCACTCCCAAATCAGCATGGTCATAGGACTTGTCCATGCTGCCTTATGTCCTACGTGGATTCACAGCATGTTTTGTTGCTGATTCTGCAAATGCAGCCAGAGGACAAAAGCAGCTGGCCAGAAAATTAGACTGAGGTCTACTTCAGTGCATCCACAGATGCAGCTAAGTGCCCTCCCCCATCTGCCACTCACCTTCACAGCAATCAGTAAGTAGCAGGCACTGTTATAAGTTGAACCTTGAGATTCTCACCCCTGGTACAGAGACCTATATAACCTATACTCTGGGATGGTGGGGGGCACTCTGGGGATAGGAAAGGATACTCATCTTTGTTTAGATGAAGTCATATAAGTTACAACTGAGATTGTATCTGTGGTGACAGATGGGAGAGGTTTCAAGCTATAGCAGATGCTCTCCTGAAGACTCAAAGAGACGATCTGCCACCTTGTGGGGAGACATGGAAGGAATGATGGACCTTAGAAACTGAGGACATCGGTCCTGAAATCATGGAGAACTGGATCCCGACAATAGCCAGCAAGTTCAAAGAGGATTTCTCTGAGCCTAAAATGAGACTGCAATCCTACAAACAGAAACTGGAGGAAAATTAATTTGTCAGAATTTTTTGTACAGCAATAACAAATGAAGACTGGTAACTAAGAAATTTCTATAAATTAAAATAATCATTTGAAGTAGTGATAGGACATATGTAAGCATAGCATTATGTCTAACCTGGGCAAAGAAAATAACATCCACATGTGTAAAAGCAACCATTTTTAATCAAGGCCAAACAGTAAGACAACAAAAAAATCTCTAGACTTAAATTTGATCCTTACATGTCCAGCTTTGATGAATGCTTAAAGAATCAGAAAATATCATCCACCAGAGAGATAGTAATGATACGTGCAGCTAAAAATCACCTAAGTCCCTGGTTCCAGGTGATGTATTTTTGCAAGTCAAACATTCTGCCATAATGTGGCTTCACAAGTGAATCAGTCTCCTCGGACCATAATTACAGGCATTAGCGAAGTCTGGTATTTTGGTCTATTTCATAATGAATCATATTCCTCCTTGGAAAAGAGTAAGTTGGAATTCTCTGGAAGCCAGCCTTCTCAAGCTGGTACTATGGAATGGCAGATACTTGTGATTTCAAATGAAGTAAAAATGATTTTATAAGCAAAGTACATATTTTCTCATCTTCTTCCTGATATTCATGAAATATTTGGCAAACTGTGAGATACAAATTTTCTGAGAAGGTGTTTGTCAGATGGTTGCCAGCCTCAGGGACAGTGTTCAATCAGGCAATAATAATGGTCTTCATCTGATATTGCAGCAGGATTTGCCATTGTTTTTAAAATACACCTGACAAAAGTTTTAAAAGTGGGTATATCATAAGTGCCAAGTAGAAGAATGTACTGAAACTTTCCTCCTTAATTAATAGATGTTTTTTGAGATTTTTAAGTACATACCTCTTTTTGAAATGTAGAAAGCAAAAAAAAAAAAAGGTTAGAAAGTTAAAATCTCAAAATAAACGATGCTCAGTAAGTCTTGCCTGTGTGTCAGTAATGTATAAAGCAGTTTGTGTGGATTACATAATTTAATTCTTAAAACAGAGAGAAAAAAAAGCCCAAGACATAGATTTGCCCAAACCCATGAAGCTAAAAGTTTGTGAAGCCAGGATCCATGACACGCTCAACACTCCACAGCCTAAGTATGTGGCAAAGCTGAGATGGTGTCTATGGGCCACTGTGATGGTTTGAATGAGAATGTCCCCCATAGGCTCCAAGTGTTTGGACATTTCATCCGCAGTTGGTGGTGCTGTTTTGGGAGGTCGTAGAAGGTGTGGCCATGCTGAAGGAAACACGGTACTGGGGACGGGCTTAGAGAGTTCTTAAACCTGTGCGATCTCCAGTCTCGCTCTTGTTTCCTGTGCCTGCTTGAAGAAGTAAGAACTTAGCTTCCTCCTCCAGCCACCTCTGCCGCCATGCCTCCACTGCATGATGGACCCTTGCCCCTTTGGAACCTTAAGCTCAAATAAGCCCTTCTATAAATTGCTTTGGTCAGTGTTTCTATCACAGCAACAGAAAAGTAACTAATACAGCCACACAGGGAATTATTTATTTTGTAGTTAACTATGTTTTAAAAGATGAATAGTAGCATGAGCTTAAAATGGTTAAGTTCTACTCTATCACAAGATCTCTACAGAGATCCCTTGTCTGTCTCCCAAACATGCTGTGATGGTTAATGTTGTCAACTTTACAGAATCTAAATCACCTGAGCAATGATCCTCTGGGCAAGCCTATAGGGATTATCTTTATTATATGAATTGGGGAGGGAAGACCCACCCACTGCGAGTGGCAACAGTGAGCAGGGAAGTGATCCTGGAGTATGTAAGTAGAGAACATGAACTGAGCAGCAAGCTTATATTCATCTTTCTCTGTTTTCTGATTGTGCGTGTGATGGGAACAGCCACTTCAGTCTCCAGCCACCTTGCCTTCCTTGCCATGATAGAGTGCAAACTTGAACTGGTGACTGAAATAAACCCTTTCTCCCTTAAGCTGCTTTTTTAGGTTATTTTATTATAACTAGAGCAAAAGAAACTAAGACAAATAGCATTATAATCTTTTCATATTTCTGCAAGAATAGTCTTTATATAGAGGTTTATTTATAAAAGATGTTACACAAATAGGGCCTTTAAACACTGTTTTCCCATCTGTAGATATTTGTTTAACAATATATCTTGGAGACTACTCCATAGTAATGTAAAAAAAAATCTAGATTTATCTGTGTGTACCTGGAAGCTTTCAACGTACTATGGAAATCTGTGCAATTCTCAGAGCATAGCAATTAACAGATGTGGGTGAAGACTCACGCCAAATCCATCTTTTGAGTGCCCTAAAACAGTATTTCACAAGGCTTTATGACAAGAAAGTTTGAAGATAGGCCCAACAGTGTGGCTTGGGGGCATTATAACAGTCTACTTTGTTTTTCATCCGTAGAGAGATCTTCCATCTTAAGAACCAAAATTTGCATTTAAAAAGTAGTGTATTAAGGTTTGTATAACATGTTTAAAGGGATTAAGAATGGAAGTTTGGTGGGTTAGAGAGATGGCTCAGTGGTTAAGAGCACTGACTGCTCTTGCAGAGGACCTGGGCTCCATTCCTAGCACCCACATGGCAGCTAACAACCATCCTAACTCCAGTTCCAGGGTAATCCGATGCCCTCTTCTGTCGTCAGAAGGCCTGAGAGTGAGCATGGTTTTAGCCTCTGTTTACCTGTAATTCCAGTTAATTAATCCTGAGGCCGAAATGGGAGAATCACTTAAGATCAGGAGGTGGAGACAATCCTTGCCAACACAGCAAGACACCACCTAAAGAACTAAATGGAATGATTTATGAAAACTTACTTTGAAGCTAATTGAATGTGTTAATTGAATTTTGTTAGCCCTTGTGAGCTCATGCTGATGAGAGGATTTGGAGCTGATGGAGGTTAGGCATAGCCATGAGGTGGAAGCTGCAGGAGCTTTACTGAGCAGTGTTGTGACAGGTTGCATGGAAAGGGAAGCCATTTGCAGCGAATTTTCCAGTAATATGAGGTCAGGTTCACAGACAAAAAACAGAGAGGAGAAATGAACCCTGGTCCAGATGTGAGAATCAGAAGGGATTTAAATGGCTAAACAGCAAGAAGGGGTTAGAGAGCTGCAAGAAGCAGCAAGATTCGATTATTTTATAGTTCTATCATTTGCCTGATGTATGGTGCAGTGGTGAGTTCTAATTGTCATCTTGACACAATCTAGAATCACCTGGGAGGTGAGTCTCAATAAGGGGTTGTACAGATCAGATTGGTCTGTGGGCGTGTCTGTGGTGGGCTGTCTTGAAGAAAGATTTCATTACAACAGCATTGACATATTCAATAACAATTTCCAGAGCTAAGATGCATCTCTTTCAAAACTGGCTGTAAATTTTAGGTTTACAGTTGAATTAATACAGTTATACAATATTGTACTCAGTATAAACCCTATAAGACATAAAATTGAATGAGGTTTTAACCTTTAAAAAAGATCTCCATTTCATTATTAAAATACACAGTTTCATACAGAAAAATTCATTCTTAATGCAATTAACACCTAGATATTTGCACATGGGTTTCTAATCTCTCTCTACATGATTATTACTAGTCACAGTCAGTTACTTTATGAGATCATTGGCACCTGAGCATGGATATAAAGTCATCAGGTAGATTTCAATGGTAATGTTTTTCACATCTACTAATTATTATTATTATTATTAATATTACTTATTTCATAATCAAATGATTAGAAGAGACATTTCATTACAACAGCATTGACATATTCAATAACAATTTTCTGAGCTAAGATGCATCTCTTCCAAAAGTGACTGTAAATTTTTAGGCTCATAGTTGAATTAATACAGCTATACAATATTAAATACAGTATAAAACCTGTAAGACATAAAATTGAATGTTTTTACCCTTTAAAGAAGCTCTCCATTTCATTTTAAAATATGCTGTTTCCAACATTTTTAATGCTACTAACACTTAGACATTTGCACAAGTGTCTTTAATCTCTATGTATCTGATTATTACTAGTCACAGTCAGTTACACTCGGATCCTTCATACCTGAGTATGGATATAAAGACATCAAGTAGATTTCACGGGTAATGTTTATCACCTCTACTATTTAACATAAAGTAAATTTTTATGCTTCCTCCTCAAATATGTCTTTTTCTATTTGATTTTGTGTATGTGTGTGTGTGTGTGTATCATACAGAACATCCCACACGATCTTATTCATCTATGTACCCACTTCCCAAATGACACTCTTTTATTGCTCTTTGATTTTGACTGTGGATGGAATGTGACCAGTTCTCTAAAGCTTCTGCCAATGTGACTTCTTTGCAGTGATGGGGTGGTACCATCTATGATAGAACTGCCACCATTGCATCTTCTACTTACGTGCTGTGGTGTGGTGTGGTGTGACTTTGTTGTTGCTTTTTCCATTTTCCATTCGGATCCATTGTCGATGGATCTTCCCTAAGCTTTTTGATCCCCAGGAAGATGACATGCACATTGCCCTGCCTTCTGGCTTCAGTTTAGAGGTAATTGGACACCAGGGGTGAGAAGATACAGAGGCTGGGTTATGTTATGCCCATGCCTCTCTGCCTAGGAGTATCATCATTTCTGTG
Source organism: Nannospalax galili (assembly GCF_000622305.1). Classification (NCBI taxonomy): domain Eukaryota; kingdom Metazoa; phylum Chordata; class Mammalia; order Rodentia; family Spalacidae; genus Nannospalax; species Nannospalax galili. The sequence goes on from NW_008330327.1 coordinate 932,556, forward strand.
TTTACATTTCAGAATCTGATTACTGCCACCCCTGTGACCACTCCAGAGTTCTACCCTTGAGAACTTCTGAGGTTTGAATCCACTGAGGGTCTGTTGTTCTCTCTGCCTGTTCCTCCATGCCTCTCTCTCTTGTTGGTTCCCTCAAATCTGCATAGCTCTAACATGGTCCCCCACAGTGCAGTCTCTTTTAAGCCTTTGAGTGCGAAGACAAGGTCTCATTAGTCAATCATAAACACTAAATCATGTTTCTGATAGTAGAACACAAGTCTCTCTTTCAGCATTACAAGCCATGTATTTAGGTTTAAGATATTGTAAAGTAGATTATATATTCACACAGCTTAAAATCAAACAGAATAATCATAAAAGTTTAAAAAATAAAAAGTCCCTTTTTTCCAGTCTTAACTCTTCTCTAGCCAGAAATTCTTTTACATCGACATTGCAATATCTTTCCTAGATTCTTTGGATTTTTGGAGAATAATGTAAATTTAATATGATGCAAACATACATTTTTAATTTCTCTTACTTTATACAAATATATAATATACATACTGTTCTGATTCATATGAGTTTGCTTTTGAATTTTTGAAAGCTTGTCTTTATTTTTTAACCTGAATAGCATTTCACTGTCAAATCGTCAACACTTTATTCCCTGTTGATGGATATTGATTTCATTTTGTTCTACCAATTTATTAATATGCAAGAATGTTTCAAAGAATAATTCTGAGATTGTGTAATTTAGCATACATACAAATATATCTGTATAATGGATTCCAAAAAATAAAGATACTGGGCCAAAAATAATAAACATTTGCAATCTTAGTGAATGTTACCAAAGTTCTCTCTTAGAGATCTCACTAATCCATATTCCCTTCAGCAAGGGAGCCCACATGCTTCCCACAGCCTCTCCAAAGAAATTCATTATTAAATTACTTTCTCCTATACATCTGTCCAATTCCACTTCAAACCCCAGATGATGGGGAAAGAGGTTTACACAGAATCACAGAGAACAAAAGGAAATCACTTGAGATGAAGAAATCAATCATCATTCAGATATTAGGCTTGATCTATTAATATAGTAGGCAAACGGTAGCTACACAAAAGACCTTATACCATACTGTATCTTAAAGTGATTCTTACCACATTGGGAATATCTTGTTTATTTTCTGCTTAACTTTGCATATTTTTCCCTAATGTGCTTCATTTGTTTTAACTCTTCAAAGAGTGACAGTGTGGCAGTGAGGAAGAAGTTTCTCTATTTTTCATTACCTTTTCCTTTGATGAGTGCTCCAAGGTCAACAGCATATAAATAAATGTATTGGTCCTTAGTGGAAAATGTGTAGAAGCTTCTTCTCCTGCTTTCCTCCTCTAAGGGTTTGCCTGTCTCCTCTAGGGATTAAACACAAACACACACACACACACACACACACACATACACACACACACACACACACACACACACACACACACACAAAGAAAGTCCTTTCTCTAACTCAGCGCTAAAATATCTGTTATATCTACTAGGTATTGGTGTCATGAAAGTTGTTGTAACTCATAAACAGAGAACAATTTCATCTTGGTTCTAAATTGCTCACTGGTTAATAGTCTAGAAATAATTATAATATTAGGGAAATGTATTAACTTGCCCCCACTCTAATATTTACTGGCCTGCTGATACAGAAAACTATTGAAAATATAAAGATTAGAAGACACACAAGTACTGGTAACTGTATAAAACCTATTCTCCATAAAAGTGCTTTCATCTGTGTAGTCCATCTAGGACTAGTTTTAAGCCGTACCACTGAATGCAGAATTGGGAAGCAATATGCAGATTTACATAACATTTTAACCATATAAATAAATGTATCTGTTGATAAAATAGAAGAAAAAGCAACAGATGTCTGTATAAGCTTCTATCATGTAGGGCTTCCGCCATAGAAAAGATG
>NW_008330327.1:934537-940229 GCF_000622305.1 Nannospalax galili
TTTGGGACTTGGGCAATCTCAACTATTTTCCAATTGACTCATGCATGCCAGTATAAACAGGCTCTAGTTAATTGGTAATTTCAAAAGAATCAAACCACTGAAAGAAGGACTTTAAAGTAACCATAGTCACAATAACAGTTTGATAAAGACTGTGTCTTTTCTTTTAAACTGAAAGTTTAGCGATACATTGAACTAAAATACACTTTCCACTTTACTTTAAAGAAAAAGAAACTCAGCAGGCTGGAGAGGTGGCTCAGTAGTCAAGAGCACTGGCTGTTCTTCCAGAAGACCCAAGATCGAATCCTAGCACCCACATGCCAGCTACCAACTGTGGCCAGCTACCAACTGTGCATAACTCTAACATACATATTAGTTAGGTAATAACACGCATATATATGTAATAAAAATACATAAATCCAAAAAAAGAAAAGAGCCCAGTCACTGAGCCTCCAAGGACTCAGCTGCCTCCCCCTTGAGCCTCCTTGCTTCCTAGACTCGGTTCCCCACCCCTTCCCCCAGACCATTTCCACCTAGGAAAAGGAATCATTGGGCCCTACGCAGAACATCCACTCTTTCAACCCCTTTGCAAATAGGGGTGATGATCTGCTTCCTGCTAGCACTGAGGATTCTACCTATATAAGAATTCAATAGAGAAATGGCAAGAAGACCTTCTCTACTGTCCAAGGGATTGCTGATAATTATGGTAAAAAGAAACTAGTGACGGTAGTTAAGAAGAAATTTGCCTGTATGGTACTCTAACTGAGCATCCAGAACATGGAGAAATAATTCAGCTACAGGGTAACCAGTGCAAGAATATATGCCAGTTCCTGTAGAGATTGGATAAGGACCATCGGCTAAAGGTTCGTGTGTTTAAGTGCTTGTGGCTCTCTGAAGCTTAAGTGAGGATTTCCTTGCAATGAGTAGAATTTCCCTTCTGTCCCTTGTACAACTTTAAAAACCTCACAGCTTGTATAATGTAGCCATTTGAGTCTCTCTTTCAACTTAGACTAGTGTAACTCCATCATGCAATAAACAGAAAAGAAAAAAAAGAAATTGTTTGAATTTTGGTCAACGATATTTGGACAAAATGAGTGCTTTTAAAAATGTAAAATTCTACAAAGAATTTTATGCAGAAAATGGAAATATCTTAGGATACTGATGATACAGTGGAGTCGTTAGAGCAGACTACACCTAAAGCCCATTGTTCATGAGAAAAGTTATTAATTTTTAAAAATTTATCTTTTTTTTACTTTATGTGCACAAGTGTTTAACCTGCATGTATGTAAGTGTACCCGTGTCTTGCAAAGTCCACAGAGGCCAAAAGAGCGTGTTTGATCTCTTGGAAGTAGAGTTATGGATGGTTGTTAGCTGCCATGTGAGTGCTGGGAATTGAACCAGGGTCCTCTGCAAGAGGACCAAGTGCTCTAAACCATTGAACCATCTCTCCAGCCCCAAGTTATTCATTTTTAAACCACTAATTTTTAAAACATTGTAATTGTCTTTTATAGATGATAATATGACCAACATTTATTGAGCATATACTATGTGCCACATAGCATCTTTATTAGCTTGCAGTACTTTGAAAAAGATAACACAATTATATGCTTATTAGATAAAATTTATATCTACAGTCATTTGTCCTCAGAAGGATTCATTAACTTTAAATTTACGAGTGTATACATCTTCCCTTCAGCAGAAAATACATACTCTAATAGTTAAATTTATTCTTTCCTATCATAAAAAGAGTTTAATCTTTTTCCCAAAGTGAGATGGAAAAATCCCAGAATTGGTTGTGAACAAGTCATAAAAGTCTTATCTTAGGAAACTGCCCCTTGCTTGCCTAAGAAAACAGTTGCTGGTCAACCTTTACTTCTGCTTCTCTAAATGTGTTTCTTGCTTGAAATTCCAGTTCATGGTCTTTTGTCACATAGGATGAGGATCCCTGACACCACTGTGCCTGGCCCACAGACCCAAGAACAGAAGTTTAAACCCACCAATAACAGAATGGGTCTGAAATGATGCTAGAATGCCTATAAATATTGTAAGAAACTACAGGTTGGTGTTCAGACTTTGGAGGCTAGTGCCCTGAGTTTCTGTAGGCACAAATGATGATCTGCCAATGCTCTCGTTCTCCAGAGCCTGTTCTGAGAGCAGTGGGTCCTATAATATTTTGGTTCCCTGACAGGGTACCACCACAGTGCCTTCAGAGCAAGCTGGTCCTTTGAGTCACTGCTGTTATTGGACCTTGGCTGAGGCTGGATGAACTGAGTGTATCTGTGGTGAATGTGTGTGACTCTGTGGTCATTGATACTACAGAATCTGACTGGACCCCAACCTCATAAGTCTAACTGGCAGTGCAAGCTCCTGGGGAATTAATTCTTTTCTATAGAGGCTGCTCTAGGTCTGGGTTTCATACAAACCTGCTTATTGCCAAGGGGCTCCAACCCCCCTGAGAGAAGAATGGTCAAGTGGGCAAATCAAATGCTTTCCTGAGTAATGTCTGCCCAGTAGATCTTTGTCTCTGATTTTCAGCACTGACATGGTGGGAAGTATCATGGAGGGGTCCCCATCAAAGTGCATGGTCTTAAACTGCATGATCAAGAATTTTAAATAAGCCTATTCAGGAGATTAAGGTGTTGATATGTCTTGCAAAAAGTTAAAAACCCTCTGTAAATTAGAATGGGCATTTTAATGTAGAACGGCTACCAGAAGGAACCCTTGCTATGGATAAGATAGACGGTGCATCAGGTGATAATTCAGGAGCTATGCCACCAAGACCAGTTTCTATATATGGATTATTGATTGCACGTACTCTGATTCATTCTGCTTGGAAATAATTCCGCACTGGGAGGCAAGGACAATGCAAAATCCTTCAGGTCCAGACTCCACTCCCAACTAGGAATTAGAGGACTCGCCAACTCCACTGATTCTCCAGGGAGATCCAGAAGAAGTTTGATGCCACCATCCCCTCACACCTTCCTACTGAGGGCAAAGGCTTCTCTTTGACAGAGAGTGTACTGCCATCAGTATCTCACGCAAGGCCTAAAACTCATGGCCCTCCACCAGGGCAGACAGCCTCCCTTTGCCAGAAAGCCCTTCACTGTTGTCTTCCCTGTGGGCTATGGAACCCAAACAGATAGGGAAGTGCCTCTTTTCATCCCAGAGGCAGCTACTTTCCCTCCAGATTTCCCTCCAAGAAAACAGAGAGCCCTGTGTGTGTATGTGGCACAGGATGGGAACATAGATGAAGGACAGCCTCCTTTCTTTTACCATCTGTTTCTAAAATTCCTTCTGGAGGGGTGTAAACAACATCTACCCTCTCCTCCCTTGGTTCCTGTTGCCTTAATTCCCTCTGGGTCTCCTGTGCTATCAGACAAACTATATAATATATTTCATGTGCATTTATTAACTTACAAAGGAATGAGAACCCAGTGCCTAGTCCCACGCCTCTGGCGGCATGGCTCAGAGCCCGCCATATCAGACCACGCCATAACTACCACAGTCTCCACTAGCATTCACTCATGCCTCAGGGGCCACTATCTCACCCCAGGTGCACAAGAGGCAGTCCATTCTGCCCTTGAGCTGCTGAGGTTGGCGGCGCATTCCCCACACCACGCGCACTACCCGTGGCTCATAGCTTGCCCACATCTAGCAGCTTCTGTCCCAAGATGGCTCCCAGCAGCCCCTTCATAGTCCACAATCCATGTCAGGCCCCACCCACTGGAGGAACTAGCCAATCGGGAGACACTCCACCCCTTTCCTCCACTCTTACAATATTTCTGTCCATCTTCTGCTAAAGTCCCTGTGCCTTGGAGGGGTGGTAGATGTAGGGAAATCTCTCTTGTATCAAGGCAAGATAGTGGCTTCTTGGGCCTCCCCATTAGTTGTCTTTAGGCTATGGCCACTGACCTATCTCAGTGGTGTTTCTTCTACTATAAAGACAAATGGAAGGAAGTAGACACATTTAAACAAACATGAATGTAAATACAAATGCCTAGAAGATATCCCAGTAGGTAGGTATACTATACCCATTAAACAATATACTCATGGTGGCTTCTCCACTAGGGCTTGTAGCCTGTCTCAACACATGGCATTGGCATGGTCTACAGCACTATATGTGTGTTCCACCTCTAGGAGCAGGCCTTATCCAATCAGAAATTTGTCAGTTGTACGTACGTTGGTCGAGCCATTATTACACTTGCAGGTATTGCTTGGTATGTCCACAGTGTGCAGCATGCAGGGTCCATCATTGAGTAGAATTATAGGGAATCCTTTCTTCCCCAACCATCTGCATCCATCCAGTAGTATGGAGTTTTTTGGCTTAGTCTCAGTTCCATCTCTTCTTCTTTTCCCACACTCACAACATGCAGTGTCCTCAGCAACATGGCCTTTCTGACATTTCTAGTGTACAACTGACATTAATGGCAATAGCCTTGGTAAATTGGAGGACCTCAAGGATCTCTCTTTGAAGAAAAGCTCAGAGGAACATCAACATTATATATTAAATCAATCATTGACAAGGTCTCACAGAGCATGGAAAGGTTTTGTCCATTTGTATTAACTGTTTTCTCCATAAATCCTTGTTAGGTGCCATAGCATGGGTACGAGGTGTTGTAGCGTGCGGCGGGTTCACGCGCTGCTCCGCCAGCTGTTGGCTGGGGTGTGTGGGTTTCATGCACCATGCTGCTGGGCAGGTCCCTGGCTCTCCGCAGCTGCCAGGTGCTGGGAACTACAGATCAGGTGGGTCTGCGACAGCTCTGGTGAGTGCAGACTCTGTGCCAAGGCAGGCTGCCGGGCTCTGGTGGCTCTGCGGGTCACTGCCAGCTGCTGGGCGGGTTCTGTGGGCTGCAGCCGGGCTGCGTCAATCTGCAGGGGGCCCAGGCTAGCTGCGGAACACTCTAACTGTGCCCGCGGGACGTTGGCCACCGTCCCACGAGCGTGGGGGAGCGCAGGAATGACGGACGCAGAAGCTTCGTGAGTGAGTGCTGACGGGGGACAGCTCCTCCAAGGAGACTGAATCACAGGCTGGTCGGAGGCGCAGTGAAACACAGGATACGGCTCAGTCGGATGATCTCAGTGATACAGCTCCGTTAGACTCAGTGATTCAGCTCCGGTTTATTAGGGTAAAAACTAGAAGATTTATAGTGTGGAGGCAGTAGCAAAAGCCTCAGCTGATAGGTGCTCTGTAGGATGCTTTATTTACATATGGCGGTGGGCTTCTATGCTGTCAGACAGTGCCTGATTATCACATAGGAAAAACCTGGAAGTTTCTATGCCAGAGGTCATGTATCTGTGGTGGCCACTTCAAAGGTGAGTCAGGAAGAGAGTAGGAGGCGCCCACTGAAAAGGGGAGTCCTTCCATTATGCGCCGAGCTAGCTCGCGGCTATCCGGACATGGAGAGACTGTGACCCAAACAGCAGGGGTCCCCAACATCTCCCCCTGTTTGATTTAAAATGGAGAAGTGCCATCACAAGCCCTAAGGGCCAACTCATCTTATCTCGGGAGAATCCAAAGTCTGATAATTGACCATGACCTGTTTTGTAGTGATTTCAGCAATGGCAGTAATTTGTCAGCAAAGAAATCTTAAAAACAGTGAGCAAGCAATAATACACAGTATTATCAGAGAGCAACAAGGGATAGGAGCCATGCAAACAAGGGATTGCTAAGCCAATAGATTAAAAAGTTTTTGAG
>NW_008330327.1:940292-941689 GCF_000622305.1 Nannospalax galili
GGTGGGTTGAAATCTTGAAAATAGATCATTAAAAAGTTTTTTGAGAGTGTTAACATCGGTTTCAACAACATTTGATTCATTTACAAAGAAACAGCATTGCTTTCTCCCAATACCACACACCCACCCCATGTTCAGCAGTTATTAAGTCCAGTGTTCTTTTGTTGTGGAGCACAACCCTGGTGAGAGAGTTCATTTGTTGTTGGAGAGATTCCAGGCTGTCAGTCGTGGATGCCATTGCCTGGTCCAGCTTGTCTCGGAAATCTCCCGCCAGGTGCTGGCGTCGCCGTAACAATGCCTCCAGCACCCAGGGAGAGTGCAAGTCCAATCCCTACCAGCAAAGGGATGAAGATTTCTCTCCGCTGGCAGCTGTGTACACCTGGGATGTACTCATTACTGGTACACAAAAGGTGGACAAAGAGAAATTAACACAGTTTTGGGCTTTTCCTTTGCACCATATGAAAGGAGGGGGGACGATGCATGCTGTACTGGAGAGAGTATTGTTAGTGAGGCATTTGTAATGAGTAGGCTTACTCTTGCTGGAAATGCAAATTGAATAGTTAGCCAGTTGTTTGAATAAGGGGATATCCATTAGATGAGAGTCAGTGAAATCTTTTTTTGTTCCTGGGTAAAGAAGGGTGGTATTAACTGGTACTGCTGTCAGTAGAGGCCTATTGCTGGATGCACAAAAAAAAGCAGTTATACATTGGGGTAGGTGGTGAAGGGAAGAAAGTTAGCAACATACTGAATGTACTTGTTCCAGGACATAGTTGATCTTATCTGGTCCTCTGTTTGTCTTTCCTGTAGAATAATATTATGAGTTAGCACAGACTTAGCTACAGGTCCAAGCTGTCGAGAGATATGAACGTCAGCTGTAGGGTACCTAGAGAATGCACCTGAGTAGAACTTTCACCAGTTTGGGCAGTAGCCCAAAGGAAGTGTGAGTAAGTGTCTATCTGTCAAATTGGAGGACATGAGTTACATCAACTTGCCAGAGGGCATTAGATTTTAATCCTCTAGGATTGGGTTGTGACTACAAGGGCTTGGGCAAGGGAGGAGGCCTGGTACGTGGCAGTCCCAATGTCATGGGTGGCCACAATCCATTTGTCATAATGTTCATTTTTTAGTCCCTGGCATGCTTGTCTGTGCTCAGGAGTCATCCCTTCCCAGACAAGGCTGTTTAAAAGCATTGCTTTGGCTGCAGGATCTGTTATTTTTCTATCTAAACTGGCCTGCACTCTTAGTATAAAGTCTGGGAGAGCCTCAGTTGGTTTTTGTTTTAGGAAAGTTAATGAAGAAGTCTCTCCAGGCCCAGTGGACAAGGTGGTTAGGCGGTCCCAGGCCTGTAGTGCACATAAGTGGACTTGCTCAAAACAGCCAGCAGGAATCACAGCCTGCTG
>NW_008330327.1:942814-943187 GCF_000622305.1 Nannospalax galili
ACTGGGCAGTCTGCATGGTTTTTTCTTTATTTTTTAGGGCTCCTGAATCTGCTGTTGGGAAATCTTTAGGGTCTTTTTTATCGTTTGAACCCTCCCCTTTATTATTTTCTGGTGCTTGTAAGCTTTCCTCGATCTTAGGTTGGTTTCCTAGGCATTGTTGGATGGCTGCTATTATGGGGATAAAGAAAATGGGGAAATTGTGTCTTTCCTGGATTTCCTTTTTATGAGCCAGATATGCAATATTAGTCCAGACCTCTGGATCAGAAATGTCTGCTGACAGGATCCACAGTGCAAATTGATATACTTTATTCCAAAATTTTAAGCTTTCTTTTTGGGAGATCTTAAGTCCTCTTGATTTAAGTAAGGCTCGAAG
>NW_008330327.1:943549-951650 GCF_000622305.1 Nannospalax galili
GGGGCAAGATAACAAAACCGATTAGGGAAGTTTATTTCAGAAGTTGACTTTAAGGCTTATGTGAAGATCTCTAAGAACTTTGGGGATTTTTCTAGCAGTGTTAAGATAGGAAAGTAGGGTGAAGTGCTGGTTTCTAAGGAAACGTGCCTGAGATCAAAATCTCAGGGGATTTCACTTAGTCCCCAACACAAGCCTTCCCGCAGGTTTAAGAGACTGGCAACTGTCCTAGTGACTCTTAACTGGTTGCTGCGTTACCAGGTTTTTGTATTAGAAAGATGCATAGATATAAGGTCTTTTGTCTACACCAGTGCAGGTAGTCGGAGTCTGTTAAGGGGGCAAAGAGCCTTCAGCTGACATCAAGGAGTAGCCTTGACCAGAAAGCTTCAGTTGCTTCTTTGTCTTTAACAGTCCCACGTGAAGACTTAGACCGAAGATAAAAGGAGGAAAAGAGAGAAGAGTCTGCCAGGCCCCAAAGGGGGTGGCTTGGAGGCACAGCTGCCTTTTAATTTCCTGATGGGAGACGAAGGAAAAAGAGATTTTTGATGCTCTCCTGGTGGGAGAGATACTCACGATGTCCCCCTGTTTGGGTGGACGTTCCACTCCTGATAGGAGAAAGGGTAATCTCCTGATGGGAGATGAAGGAAAAAGAGATTTTTGATGCTCTCCTGATGGGAGAGATGCTCATGATGTCCCCCTGTTTGGGCAGACGTTCCACTCCTGATAGGAGAAAGGGATTGCTGATGCCCTTCTGATGGAAGGGATACTCATGAATTCTGCGTTCCAGGAGCCGCACGTTCGGGCACCAGCTGTTGTTGCTGCGGTGGGTTCGCACGCTGCTCCACCAGCTGTTGGCTGGGGTGCATGGGTTTCACGCACCGCGCTGCTGGGTGGGTCCCTGGCTCTCTGCGGCTGCCAGGTGCTGGGAACTACAGATTGGGTGGGTCTGCGACGGCTCTGGCGAGTGCAGATTCTGTGCCAAGGCAGGCTGCTGGGCGCTGGCGGCTCTGCGGGTCGATGCCAGCTGCTGGGCGGGTTCTGCGGGCTGCAGCCAGGCTGCGCCAATCTGCAGGGGGCCCAGGCTAGCTGTGGAATGCTCTAACTGTGCCCACGGGACATCGGCCACCATCCCACAAGTGCGGGGGAGCGCAGGAATGGCGGACGCAGAAGCTTCGCGAGTGAGTGCTGACGGGGGACAGCTCCTCCAGGGAGACTGAATCACAGGCTGGTCGGAGGCGCAGTGAAACACAGGATACAGCTCAGTCGGATGATCTCAGTGATACAGCTCCGTTAGACTCAGTGATTCAGCTCCGGTTTATTAGGGTAAAAACTAGAAGATTTATAGTGTGGAGGCAGTAGCAAAAGCCTCAGCTGATAGGTGCTCTGTAGGATACTTTATTTACATATGGCGGTGGGTGTCTAGGCTGTCAGACAGTGCCTGATTATCACATAGGAAAAACCTGGAAGTTTCTATGCCAGAGGTCATGTATCTGTGGCGGCCACTTCAAAGGTGAGTCAGGAAGAGAGTAGGAGGTGCCCCGCTGAAAAGGGGAGCCCTTCCATTATGCGCCGAGCCGGCTCACGGCTATCCAGACATGGAGAGACTGCGACCCAAACAGCAGGGGTCCCTAACAACGAGGCATTAATTTGGTTAATACACTTACCAGTGTTGGCTTCAGTTGCCTGACCCTGCACTGGGCTAAGGAGGCAGGGGGCTTCTCCTGTCCCCCCTGCACTTGTTGGTTCCCTGAGTCAGACAGGCTCTGGGTCTGCCTCCTGACTATAGCCATTTCTATCATCTCTCCATTGACCACAGGTGGTTGCTGGGGGAGGCCTTGGTGGAAAAAGTGCCTCACCCCTAGTACAGCCTTTATCAGAAGAGAAATGCATGTTATTTAGTCCTTTGGAATTCTTAATGACCCCTTGTACAGTTTTTGTCCTTGGAATGTCCTTTGTAAACTGTTCTTCTGGTTTTAAAGCCTTCCAGGAATGCCTTAGTACCAAATTTGGTTTTCTATCAATTTTTTCTCTGGGGATTTGTGCTTGGCATAAGTCTTGTCACTTTTGTCTTTGAGTAACCCAAGTGGACAATTTCTTCAGCCTGGCCTTTTTTATATCTCTTATAGGGTGTTCTGTTATTTTACAGACATGTATTACATGCTGGTCAGAATCATTTAGATTTGCCAAAGCCTCTCTCACTTTACAAAGATCCTGTCCCATCAAAGGGCTTAGTAAAACCATTAAAGCCCCATACCATTCTCAAGGTCCCAGTTGAATCAGGCTTTCTTTCATATCTCTGGTGAACTCAGTCTTATCTGGCCCAGTGAACTGGACATCATATATTGCTTTTCTCATACCTAGTTCTCTCAAGAATGTCTGCCCCTCCTTTATAGTCCTCCAGACCCATCATGTTAGTCTCCCTTGGTGACAACCATGTATCTTTAATGCCTTCAACCAGCCATCCCATTAAGGACTGCTCCCCCCTGCATGGGCCTAGGTTGAACAGCGTATATCGCAAGAACAGATAGGTGGTTATATAACTCAGCTGTGAAGCTTCTGAAGGACTTAGACTGACATCATTTTCTCCCATGTCCCATACTCTCACAAGCCATGTGGCTAGGGGCTCTTTGGTTGCTTGCTTGTAAGTTTTAACTAGTTTTAACAGTTCCAGTGTGGAATATTTCCTAGCTATAGCACAGTTAGCTTTTTTTCCCTTTTGTAGCAATGGTTGACTCTGAGGGGCAAGTCCTTGGAATTTACACAAGTCAAAGTGTCCCTCCTTTTTTCTCTCTCCAGCTCTACAACTGGGTCTGCTATGCAGCCTTTTCAGCTTTCCCTGCCTGGGGCACATCTTTTATCATGCAAAGTGGTCTCTCTCTCTCTCTCTCTCTCTCGGCACTCCATTTGGGTCCAGAGCAGGTAAAAGATTATCTAGCCTTCGGGTAACCTTTAACAAATATTCACATACCCACAACATATCCCCACATTTACAACACAGCTGTGGCCCATGCTTCTGCATGGCTGACCTCTTTTTAGTTACAGATTTTATGATCCATTGTATAACCCATATGACTATCCCTAACCCTATTAAGCATATGGGTTTTGATTGGCTTCTGTCCTGGATTTGGGACTCAGAGCCCAGCTGACCCACCACAGGGACAGCTGGAACAGCATTGCTTTCTGAAACCCACATCCCCAAGGCTGTATTTCCTTTATCCTGCTGACTACGCCAGTTTTGTCACTTGAATTCCCTCTGGGTCTCCTGCACTATCAGACAAACCATATATTTTATGTGCATTTATTAACTTACAAAGGAATGAGAACCCAGTTTCCTAGCCCCACACCTCCGGCAGCACGGCTCACATATCACCATATCAGACTGCGCCATGACTACCATAGTCCCTGCTAGCATTCACTCATGCCTCAGGGGCCAGTGATCTCCCCCAGGTCCCTAAGAGTCAGTCCATTCTTTCCTTAAGCTGCTGCGGCTTGACAGCGCATTCCTCACACCACGTGTGCTACCCACGGCTAGCAGCTTCCCCATGACTAACCATTTCTGTCCCAAGATGGCTCCCAGTAGCCCCTTCTGTGTCAGGCCCCTCCCATTGGAGGAACTAGCCAATTGGGAGACAGTCCCAATGACAACCAAAGTATTATTTCACCAATCTACCATCTGGGAAACAAGTGAGTTTATTGGCCTTAATTAAAGAGCAACGGGAGAGGGTTTACTTACAGGATTGGGGGTGCTCCCTTCCTAAGGCCATACCAAAAGCCTTCATCCAAGCATGGATGGTGACTTCCCCACAGCCAACCAAAATGTCAAGAGATTCCTTGACTTCCCCAGCTAAATACCCTTAGCCCAATCCCCTCATGAAACTAGAGATTAATGATCAGTCAGGAGGTGTGGCTGACTCTCTATTCCCCTCCTTTATTGCACAGCACAACAGTCAACAAGCTTAGTTGTGATGATTCTAGGCAAGGAGTCATTACCAAACTTGGGAAGATGGCATCTGTCCATCATCTATCTGACAGAGGGCAGTCCTATGCAATACCAGCCCTTCTCCACAACAGGTCTGCTTAATTGGAAACAACACAGCCCTTTGTACTCTGAGAAACCACAGGCTATGATTGACCTAGTGGAATCTATTTGTCAAGCTCACTTTCCCTCCTGGGGAAACTACAGCCAGGTCCTCTTAACTATCCTCAACACTGAGCAATGATGATGGATGATGACTGAGGCTCAGAAATGATAAATCACTCAGGTTCCATCAGGAGAGTTGAAATCAGAGTCATGGGTGAGAAATGCTCTCCCAGAAGAGCCCCACTGCCATCCCAATTCAGAGCCTGCCAAGGGAGATCTCACAGTTGCGTCAGGCACTAGGTAAAACATGAACTTCTCTAGTGCTCAAGTACCCTTGCTAGAAAGAGACCTGTTGTCTAAAATAAGGGCACAGATTGCTTCACCTGTGGATGGCACTATCCACCTCAAACTGAAAGGACCCACAGAAGCTACCTCTCTGATTTTGTTGTCTCAGTTCCAAAAAGGAGGAATGGAAAATCTACTCTGAGCCTACTACACACACTGCACTAGAAGCTTGGAGCTCCCACTTTCCCCAGGTTTGGGCTAAGAGCTCACCTGAGCTGGCCATCAGCCACCCACCTATAGTAGTCCAGTTGCTATCTGGAGCACATTTGGTAAGTGTATCATACTATCCCTCATCTTGCAAAACCAGATTGCATCCAGGCCCCTTTTCTCAGAGACTATTAGAATTTAGACTGCTCTAAAAGTGCCAGTCCTCCTAGAACACTCCACTGTTAGCTGTGAAGAAGCCAGACGTCAACAAATACCAAACTTTCCAGGACCTTCAAGCCATCAACCCGACCACAGTCACTAACCATCTGGTGATTCCCAAACCTTATACCTCCTAAGCCTCATACCTGCTGAAGCCAAACAGTTCACATTCTTGAACATGAAGGTGCCTTGCTCTGCATTTGTCTAGCACCTGTGAATGGGAAAACCCCCACTATACACTGGAAGGAACAACTGACTTGGACCTGATTTCCCCAAGGGTCAAAAACTCCCCCACACTATTTGGGGAAGCCCTGGCCCATGATCAGTCACACTTTCCAAGTGCAGAGATAAACTGTGTGCTCCTGCAATATATGGACAAACACCTGGCAAGCATGATTTTAGAAGAGAAAGAGATATTGCTAGACCTACTCCAGAGGTCTGGATACAGGGTATCCCTCAGGAAAGCCCAGATCTTCCAAAAAGAAGTTAAATACTTGGGGTTCCAAAAGTCAAACGGATACTGGGTCCTGGGGCCCTAATGAAATAAAGCAATTTGGGCCCTCCCAATCCTGAAGACCTGGAGACACATTGAGAGTTTCTGTGGGAAGTCAGCTTTTGTCATGTTTGTATACCTAATTCCTCGTTAATAGTCAAACCCTTCTATGAGGCCACAAATGGGGGAGAAAATAAATCATTTGAATGGAGGCAACAGCAATGAAACTCCTCCCTGACTTTTAAGACACTCCTGCTAACAGCACCAGCCTTGGGATTCCCTGGTGTGACCTGTAACCTATTTGTCCAAGAGAAAGGAATGGTGCCAGACATCTTACCCCAGAACTTAGGGCCTTGACAGTGACCTGTGATTTATCTGTTTGAAGAATTAGACATGGTGGCAGCTGGATGGTCACCTTGCTTATGAGCTTTGGCAGTCAAGGCCCTCCTGGCCAAGGAGGCTGACAAACTGATTACGGGTGAGTCCCTAAACCTCAAGATCCTACATGGAGTCATGGCCCTAAAGAGTGACCAAGGGTACCACCAGCTCACCAAATCTCACATGAGCCAATACGAGAGGCTTATATGTGAAAATCCCCAAATACATCTAGAGACTACCAAAATGGTAATTCCAGTCATTTTCTTACCTCCTGAGATGGGACCCCAAAGCTGTGATTGCATCAAACAATGGAAGAGATATATTCAAGTCACCCCAACCTCACAGATCAACCTTTGCCCTCTCCAGACTGGGCAAAGACTCTAAACAATGGCAGCAGCATTCTGTCCAATGGGAGGCATCTAACAGTACATGTATTGGTTATCAGTAGGGTGGTCAGCTCAATGGACAGAACTAACCCTAATCAGGGCCCTGGAGTCAAGCAAAGGGCAAAGGGTAAACCCCTACACAAACTCAGTATATGTCTTTGCCACCCTCCATGTGCAAGAAGCCCTCTGCATTGAGAAGGAGGAAAAGCAACTTTAAAAAATCAAGTCAAAATCCTGTTTCCTAGAAGCAGTTTGAGAGCCAGTGGTCATTGTCATTAGAGACTGTGGAGAGCATCAGAAAAGAAGGGACTCCATTACCAAAGGAGATGGATGGGCAGATGAAGAAGCAAGAGAAGCAGCAATTTTGAAGACACCACAGAGTCCCTCTCAGCAAAATCATAATGGCTTCAGTCCTGTCCAAACTCCTGAGCTACATACAAGAGACCTGAAAGAGCTGAGAGAGGAACCAAGAGTTCATATGGGATGGTAGCTCCTTCCTGATGAATGTTCCTTTGTCCCCAATCCTAGTCCATGGTTCATAAATACCCCATGGATACTCATATGGGACAAAAAGCACTAGAGACTAATAAACTGATATCATTATGTGGCCAGACTCTTCAACTACCTAGAATATGAAGAACCAGACAGAGTCCATTTGAAGACCTGGAAATAGATTTTACTGAACTACTACCTAGTAAAGGATACAAGTACTTGCCAGTCATTTGTGATTTACTTACTCTGACTGGGTATAGATATATCCAGGACATAGAAAGTCAGATTGAAGTCTTGCCTTGGTATGAAATGGCAACATCAATTGGGTCAGACAGTGGACCTGTCTTCAAGGAAGATATCACAGGACTGGCAAGAGTCTTACAAATGAAATTAAGCATACATATGGCTAATCAGCCTGAGTTCAGGGAAAGTTGAGCACATGAACCAGACCCTAAAACAGGCCCTCAGTAAATTTTGTCAGTGGACCCAATTGCCCTGGACCATGGTCCTGCCTATGGCTCTCTTACAGGTGAGATGCTCACCCCTCTAAGGAAGTAAGGCATTTGGTAGACCCCCTCCCCTCATAAGATTCCTCTAGGTAACAGGAGGAAATGGGAAACTTAGAATTCTATGCTCAGCTGCAACTCCTAGCCACTACTGTAAACCAGTCACATCAGTGGGTATTAGAGAGACATCTCTTGACCCTAAGTAACACAATACATCCCTGAAAACCGGGAGATCTTATAAGGGTAAAAGATTGACACAAAGCACCCCCAGACCCACCTAGCAAGGACTTGACCCTGTGCTTCTAACAACTACTATAGCCCTGAATGTTGCAGTTACAGGTAGACACCTGGATCTACCATTCCCATGTGAAGGCTAATGCCCCTCACTTAAACAACCAGTCAGGTGGATGGCAACCAGAGACCCTGAAAATCTCAAGATCACTTTTTGTGTCCATGGCCCTGCTGTGACCACAATGGAAGCTGGTTAATCTATGCACAGCTGATGCTTAATGTCTACAGCCAGAACCTGAGCACTCTATAATCCTGCTCTAGTCACAGCCCCAGGGGCTGACTGGTCAACACATGGTAAAAACATTGGGAATTCAATGAGGGGTGGAGGAAACTGGGGAATTATAGACACGGTGTGACCTTGTTTCACTGAGAATATTGATGTTAGTGACCTTGCTGTTTTCCATAGTTCTAGCTGAAACAGCTCCAAATGACCAGAGCCAATCAAAAACAGTTGCACTAGCCATGTTCAATAGATATTATGGCTTAGTTGGGAGGACTCAGTGTTGTTGTTGTTGTTGTTGTTTTTATAATGGTGATGTATGTGATTCTTCCCAGAGAGCCATGGAAATATGTACCCCCCACTTCCATGTCGTCATCGTGAGTACTCCCATTCTCCCTTAGGCAGAGGTGTCTCCAAATGCCTAAGGGACACCAACTCATCGTTTTTTTCTTAACTTTAAATCTGTTCTTTTATTTATTTATTCATTTATTTTTTTAACATTCCCAAGAGCTTTTTTATTATTTTTTTAATATTATTTTTTTATAC
>NW_008330327.1:952720-959780 GCF_000622305.1 Nannospalax galili
GACTTGGAGGGTTTCTAAAATCTGATTGTGGTGTTATGCATTCTGAAATGATTGTTTACTGTCCACCATTTTATTTTCTCTGAAATTCCAGAAATATTTTGGATCTTTTTACTCTAACCTGTATTTTTATTGATCTTTATTTCATATGAATCTGTGTGGTACAATATGGGAAAGTTTTCTTTTTTAATTGTGTGTTGTTGTCTTTTAAAAAATATTTTATTTATTATTTTTATTTTATGTATATGAGTATATTGCCTGCATGTAGGTAGGTGCACTCATGTTGTGCAATGCCCACAGATGTCAGAAGAGGTTGTCAGATCCCTTGGAGCTATAGTTACGATGGTTATTAGCTGCTGTGTGGCTGCTGGGAACTGAACCGGGGTCCTCTGCAAGAGCAGCCAGTTCTCTTAACGGCTGAGCCATCTCTCCAGCCATCCAAGTCATCTCTCACATTCAAGAGAGGTAATCTTACCTTATAGCTCCGGGGCACCTTCATTGCTTTCCCATCATTCTTCTGAAAGAAGTCGTCCCCCCTCCATGGCCTTCCCAACTCCAGCTCTACTGACTTCCTTCACTTTTTTTACCCCTCCCATTTCTTCCTTGATGTACCTGGCTCCCAGAAGAGAAATAATGCTACTGCACTGTCCCTGTGCTAACATCTACCCATGAATGCTGAGTAGATACTTTAATACCAGCAAGTATATTCCCTGTTCCCAAAATGGAAAAACTAACAGGACAGGAACAATGAATCGAAAATGTTACTGTGGCCAGCCAAACCCAAGCTGCCCTGCTGTCCCCAGGTTTGTTCAGTAGCTGCTAACATAACACTACAACCTTTTACAGAACATAAATCAGATAAACCTATTTGATGCCCACCTAGACCAAATGTTGAGTGCAATTCAGTGCCTCCTCAATGACACCAACCACAACCTGGTCAAAGACTGTTGGCTCTAATTGTCCACAGGCCCCATCCAATATGCCACCACTCCCATAACACAGACAACTGAGAAAGTTAACTGTGATTGAGAATCCAGACACCCACATGATAGACCCTGTGTTGACTAGGGTTGAACTGTCCACTGCAGTGAGCAGCCTGACCACCAGACAATGCAATCAGATTATCAATATTCAGAACTTGGTCCCTTCCCTACAGCTAAACCTTGGTGTTTGTTCTCTCTCAGGACTTTTCCTGTTGTGTGGGACAAATGCCTACGTGTGCATACCTGATCATTGAAATGTATATGCGCCCTGGCTTTCTTGACTCCCAAGAAGAACATTGTTTCCAACAGTCTCTGTTGCTGCCTTTTGATGGGTACACTCAGTCAAGAAGGGCCATCCAGATCACACCTTTGCTAACTGCGTTAGAAATAATGGCTGGTGTGGGTACTGGAATAGGAGGAATTGCCTCATCAGCCGCCTTCTGCCACCAATTTTCCAGTGACTCAACAGATGATATAGAATGAGATGGGACTGACCTGCAGTACCATAGACAGAAATTCAAACCCACCGATGACAAATGTGTCTGGAACAATGCTAAAATGCCTATAAATATTTAAGAAACTCTGGCTTGGTGCTCAGGCTTTGCCGATTACTCCTCTGAGTCTCTGCCAGCATGAATATAGATTGTCTGATTCTCCACTCAGTCTCCAGTACCTATTCTGAGAGCAGCAAATTCTGTAACAAGAAAAGTGTTAATAGTATAAGTAAGGGGATCACATTTGGATTCTGTATGTTATTCTGGTACTCAGTTCTCTGAAATAATGAGTACAAATTCACAATGGTGGGAAGTTCAATATAAAAAGAACTGTTGTTCGACAATTTTCTTATAAAGACTGAGTTGTAATTTTCCTTCATTCCTTTATAGTCTTAAAGTTTCCTAAAATATTATGAATTATACATTACAATGGCCACAGAATCCTGGCTGATATTGTAGACACGAGGAACCAACATTTCTAGTTCCTTCCAATGTCTCTGACAGCACTTCAAAATATCAGAATCTCTCTGCAATTGGTGCCCAGGAGAAACAGTGACTAATCAATGAGAAGGAACCTCTGTGTGCTTGTCAGTCTTAATTGTTTTTCCATCATGGGAAGAAAGGTAATCATTTCTGAACAGCATCTCTTGAGAAGAAAACTAGCCTTTATATGTTAAGCTTTTCATTATATTTATCTTGTGGAAAACATCACGATTCTTCTTTTCTGCAATTCTGTGGAACTTTTGGATTATTTTTTACCTTGTTTTTTCAGTTCAGGCTATATTTTATCTTTTTGTAAATACTAAAGTGAACCTTGATTTCATTTGTTCACTTTGCTTTCTAGAAATCCACAAGATGGTGCCATCAGTAGTTTTTGCTACCTCACAGTTTTGGCCAAGTCATTCTCAATGTTGTCACCTTCATTCCGCACTGCCTCACCTCACCAGCTTATGGTAGTAACAGTGCTGTCCTGAAGAGACCAAGAAACAGGCGACGCTATAAAGATACAATACGAAATTTAGGATCCTTTTTTCCCCTTTAGTCTACATTAAATAACTTTCAAAGATAAACTTCGCTTAGTAAATTCCATTTATCTATTCAATACATTACAATTAAAGGGGAATATGAATTATTAATCTTCTTCTTTTAATTGGTCCTTTATTGAACTGTGAGAATTTTAAAGCAATCAGTTGATACCAGTGAATGAATGCCAAGGGACGTGCTTAAAAATTTTGTTTGAAAAAATGCAGGTGTTTATGAGGTAACTACTTATTAAAACTGAAAGCTATTGCTTTTCTGGTGTCTGTCACAGGCAGGGGGAGTGTAGAGGAAGGAGAGAACTCTGGGCATCTAGAGCTATTTAGTCTTGTTTTTCTGTGCATTCACACCATGTGCTACCAGAAGCTGCAATAGTGAACAAGTGACACTGTTTACTAAATCCTTCCTCTGTCCTGGGTTGAGTACTTGGTACTTGACCTGCACTTTCACCTTAACTTCGGAATGAACCTAAGAGCTTATTATTTTATTTCACCAAGGAGAAAGCAGAAATTGGCATCACAGCTACCATCACAGCTACCAAATGGCAAAGTCAGAGCTCACTCAGCTGGAATGAACCTAAGGGCTTATTATTTTATTTCACCAATGAGAAAGCAGAAATTGGCATCACAGCTACCATCACAGCTACCATCACAGCTACCAAATGGCAAAGTCAGAGCTCACTCAGCATTTGACTGCAAGGTCTTTGGAACTGAACCTCAGTGACATATTGTAAATACAGGCAGGCACTCAATGCATGCTTGAAAACTACATAGTAAAGGTGAAAGCCATGAGAAACGCATCCTCATAAAGTCTCCTACAAAAATGCTTACACGACCAGGCTTGATAGTCCTCGTCTTTAACACAACCAGGCTTGGTAGTCTTCGTCTTTAATCCCAGCATTCAGGAGGCAGAGGCAGGTGGATCTCTGTGAGTTCAAGACCAGCCTGGTCTACATAGAGAGTTGCAGGTCAGCTGGGGCTACAGGGAGACCCTCGTCTCAAAAAGTCCAAAAGAAAAGTGTGTACACTAGGTTATCTCACATTCTTTTATTTAAGATCTTCACCCTTTCCTTCTTTAATATGATGGTTTCTCTTCTGCTGTCAGAAGTACTTTACGGTGTTAGCTGTTTGTCACAAAAGGAAGAAAATGGGAAAAGAATCAAATATTTCCTCTATGCAGTAGCAGATTCTGCGGTGAGCAGTGAGATAGCTCATGACACTGAGAAACAGAAGACAGAGTGAGAAGTATCAAAAGTATATTTATTTCCCCTTGACAATACTCTGGTCATGTAAGTTGTCTGTGTTCGGAGCTGTTCACAATATAGCAGAATAATGAAGAATCCTGCACGTTTTCTCAAGGACGGTGCTGTACCGGACTCCTGTTTGGGCCCATGACTAGTTTTTCTTCTGGATTTCTTTAGCTGAAATGAAGCCAAATGGCTCCAAGGATGCTGTGTTAGTTTTCCCTTGCCTTTTTGACCAATGACCACAATGGAGAGCTTACAACAACACAACAACACAGATTTGTTTTCATACAACTCTGAAGGCCAGAACACAGGCCCCAGGGGCTGAGATCAAGATGTTAGCAGAGCTGCTTGGTTTGCTAGAGGCTCTGTAGGAGAGAATCCATTTCCCTGCCTTGCCCCCTTCTGGAGATGCTCACCTTCCTCAGCTCATGGGACCCTTCACCATGCCCAAAGGTTGCAGCACTGCTTTGCTCCATCCGTTCTGTCCTTACATCCTCACATCTGGCACTGACACTTAGGAAATTGCTTTATTCTTTCTTTCTAGCTTGCTTGCTTGCTTGCTTGCTTGCTTGCTTGCTTGCAGTACTGGGGATGGAACTCAAGGACTCATGCATGCTGGGCAAGCGCTTACAAATCATCTGTATCTGAATCCCTGTTCTTATATTTTGAGGATTTGGGATTATACGTAGCTGACACAGATACTCTCGTTTCAAGGTCATTACATTAATTACATGCTCTTATGTACAGCTTCTAAGATGAGCATATATTGAGGCAGTCATGATTTTGCCCACCACATTTGGCATAGCTGGAATATATTCACTAGCACTGGAAGGGCCAGTTCCAGGGGCAACCATGAAGAATACCTAGCAAGGCTTGCTTCCCAGAGAGACACAAAGATTGATCCTTCCAGGAAAAACTCAGTGACAGTAAGGACGAAAACAAGTGAAGCTTGTCAAAAACTTAGCTGGGAGCAGCCTTTGTAGCACTGGGAGGATTAAAAAGTTTAAAGTGGCTCTGCTGCTTCGATCTGAAATTTTTCCAATATAAATATGAAACATTTCTGAGTTTGAATGGTATTGTACTGTTGAATAAGGCTGTCAGGCTAGGTTTGGTAGCACAGGCCTATAAACCCAGCGTTTGAGAGGTGGAATTAGGAGGATGAAGAGTTCAATGGCATCCTCAGCGTGTTCAAGGCCAGCCTGGGCTGCAGGAGACTCCAGTCACAAAACAAAACAAAAAGAGTTAGAGAGACAGATCAGTGGTTAAGAGTACTGGCTTCTCTTGCAGAGGACCCAGGTTATATTCTTAGCACCTACATACATGGTGGCCAACAAATCTCTGTAACTCTAGTTCCAAAGGGATGCAATACCTTCTTCAGGCCTCCACAGACATTGCACCCAGATAACACAGAAAAAAAAAAAAAACCCAAAAAAACATTCATACACATAAAATCAATATATAAATAAATAATAAGTAAATAATAAAACTTAAAGCAAACACCATGAAAGTCATCAATTTAAGTTAGAGAAATTCAGAGTTGAAATAAGATCTTAACTTTTCTGTCCTAAGCTACAGTTCACTCTATAATATTTATGACCAATGATCCTTAAGTATAGCAAGGAACAGTAACTCAATGTTCTTTTGGATTTGCACAATTACAGTTATTTGAAATGACTTCCCATTTTCTTTCCACAAAATATAATTTGAAATTATTTTACTTCTCTCGGAAATCTTCTAAGTGGTATTGTCTATTGTTGGATAAGCATGTCCTCTGAAAGAACTAGCAACAGCTGACTGTCTGAACCCTAAGAGACTCCATAGAAAGGGGGAGGCAGTCTCCCCTCCCACCCAATCCGTCAACTTCAATTGCGTGAGAGGGAGGGTCTAAGGACTGACACAGAAGAAGCCAGGGAGGAGACAGGAAGTTTGCTATCTTGTCCAGGGCACCAGTGGCCACGGATGTGGGAAGCTCAGCCGAGATGTAGAAAACAAAAGCCCATGGTGTCTGTGCCTTTTTAAGTGATCCCCTCCCAGATATCATAAGCTTTGTCAGCAAGCCCAAATAAATATCTCTATTCTGTAAAATGTAGCTTAGAGGAACATTGTCAGTTTGTTGGTTTGGTTGTAAGGACAACTTGGCCTGGGAGCCAAGTGCATGTGCAGAGCAGGCATCCCAGAAGAGAATTTGGCTTTACAAATTGGCACAGTTCAGCTGGAGACACAAGACAGGACAAACTGGAGGAGTTTGGGAAGAGCAATGGTGATGTCTCTTGTTAGGGTCCATGACTCAGTGGGTCTCTTCAGGAGAACAAATGCATGAGTATGGAGATGCAAAAATCAAGCAGAGTTTTATTAAACCAGCTAGCTGGGCCGACCGTCCTTCCAAGACATGCAGGTCTGGTTAGAGTGATTGACCCTGAGGCAATTTCAGGTAAAGATTATATAGGCTCCCACAACCATTACACAAAAGCCCACGTTTATACAACCAATAGTTTCAAAGCAAGCATTTCACAAACCAATAACTTCAAAACAAGAAAAATGTTACAACTCCCTTCAGGTGTCTCAATCCGGGAGGGATGGGTGGTATGTGCCTGGCGCGGCCCTTCCCTGTAATCTTGTGTAAGCAGACTATCTACATGACACGACACAGATCAGACAGGTCAGGCTCCGGGGGCTGTAGCACTTGCCCCTATCTCCAGATGCCTGTGTCTCCAGGTGAGTTAATTAGTTACAAGCAGTAAATTCAACCAGGCAGTAAATTCCAACGAGCAGTAAATTTCTCTTTTTCCTAACACTGTTTCTGTTGCGATGGGGACAGCCACTGGGCAAAAGCATGCCTTGCCCTCCCACCAAGCCTTGCCCCTCCTGTGGTCAGTGGGGACATTGGAAATGGGACTGCCTTCAAGGGAGACACCCTTCCCCCTCAGTTCAGTTCTTTTCACAGCCACAAACACACTGCAGGATCCACTCAGGTACACCCCACTCCCTAGCCTCACCTCCTCCAGCTCCACTAGCAAGACCTCAGCCTTCTGCCAGTGGCACTGCCCCCTAGTTTCACTCTCAGTACTTGGCATAACACCTATGTCTACTCTTTGAAACCTTTCCTGGCTCTGACAGGCCATTGGTTTCGCAACGATCCCTATTCCTGAAACTTGGCTACAAACTCTTCCAAAACTGCTGAGACAAGGGGCTGGAGAGATGGTTCATTAGTTAAGAGCACAGGATGCTCTTGCAGAGGATTGGGATTTAGTTCCCAGCACCCATATGGCAGCTAACAATCATCTGTAACTCGAGTTACAGGG
>NW_008330327.1:960376-960918 GCF_000622305.1 Nannospalax galili
AGCACAGCCAACATGGGTCAGTGAGGGAGGGAGTGGTATGATTAAGGGTCTCTACTACAGCTAGCACCATCTCCCACATAGGGTTGCTGGAAGTCTGTGATTCTGCAGCCGTCCCCGGCCTTCCCATGGCTGGGGCTGCTGATGTCGTTGTGGTGCCTGATGGCTTGAAGGTGGGCCTAGGAGACCCAGGCGGGGGAGGTTGGGGCTTCAGACAAGGGGTATTTAACACCGGGTTAGATCCTACCGGTGACCTAACCACTGCCTCGACCTAGAGGTAGATCTGGAACAGGACCCCCCTCCATGGCATCTGGTAGGTCATCAGGCCCCATGTCAGCCCATCTATCCACCTTTTATCATTTTTTCCCTTTGAGGTAAAGGTGATTTTAACCTGGTTGGCCAGTGGAGATACTGTCCATTGGTTATATGGAGTAGTAAACCTCATTAAAATCAGGTCAGGGGAAACCTCCCATCTCCACTGCCCATCATTAACTTCCACACAATTCCATTCAGCACAGTAGAGTCTATCAGCACCCCCACAATTG
>NW_008330327.1:961056-963220 GCF_000622305.1 Nannospalax galili
TATGGGAGGTGCGGTTCCATTCCTCATAGGCATTGCCGCTTTGCAGGATCCATGTCTGGTGTACTGGTTGGTGGGGGTTGATGTTCTGAGCTCCCGCTGACACTACTGTTCTCTGGAGGGCCCATAACAGTGAGCTTATAAGCAGGAACCCCTTCATGTCCAGCTCAGATGTAGCTTTAAGGGATTAGGAGGATTTGGCCGCACCTCCCACTCCTTCACACAGGATTCCGGGTCCTCGAGAGGCAAGGCCTTCCGAATGTGGGTGTGGTGGACCCAGGGAGCAATGCTGTCAACCTTTAGGGCATTGGGGGTGGTAGACAACACAACATAAAGTCCCTTCCATCTGGGTTCAAGAGTTTTTACTTTGTGTCTTTTTACCCAGACCATATCCCCTGGGACTATGCCATGCTCCACAATTGGGGTTTTTTCCCCTTCATAGTATGCTTTGATTAGGGGCCAAATTTCCTGCTGTACTTTGGCAAGGAATTGAAACACATTGAAATAGTCGGGGGCTGACTTCTCATCCCCCGGGGGCTGCGCTCACCAGGTTATTGGCGGAGGGGCCCCGTACATTATTTCAAAGGGTGTTAGACCATGCACATAGGGGGAATTCTGAACACGGAAAATGGCCAAGGGGAGGAGGGCCACCCAGTCACCATCAGTCTCAATTACCGATTTAGAAAGGGTCTCCTTTAATGTCCGATTCATTCTTTCTACCTGCCCAGAGCTTTGTGGGTTATAGGCACAATGTAACTTCCAATCCATCCCCAAAGCCTGGGCTAGTCCCTGTAGGACTTTACTAACGAAAGCCGGGCCGTTATCGGAACCTATAGCCTCAGGGATCCCATATCTGGGGACTATCTCCTCTATTAATTTCTTTGCCACCATCTGGCTAGTTTCATGTTTAGTTGGAAAAGCCTCCACCCATCCTGAAAAAGTATCCACCATGACCAGCAAATATTTGTACCCGTACTATCCTGGCTTTACCTCGGTGAAGTCTATCTCCCAACTTCTTCCTGGGGCCCTCCCCCTCTCCCAGATACCTGTCAGGTGGAGCCCCTTTGGGGCTGGTCTTAGCTTTGCACAGCTCTCGCATCCCCCCGTGATCTGACGTGCGGCCTCGTTCTGGTGTGGAAATACCAACTGTGTGTGCTGAAAAAGACTGAGCAACTTCTTCCAGCCTAGATGGGTGGATCTGTGTAGGTTGATGAGCATGTATTTTCCTAGTACTTCTGGTAAGATCAGTCTACCTTCCTGGTCCCTACTCCAACCTCCCTCCCCAGGCTTTTCTCCCAGAGCTTGTTTTCTTATCCACTCAAGGTCCCGTGGGGAATAGTCAGGTCTGGGGGTAAGGTGGGTAGTTCAGGTATGGGTACCTCTAGAGCTGCCAACACAATGGGGTCTAAGAGAGCTACCCTCCTGGCCTCTGCATCAGCAAAGTTGTTACCAATAGCCTCAGGAGTCTTTCTGGACTGGTGCCCAGGCACATGTATAACTGCCACCGCCCTCGGCTTTTCCACAGCTGCTAACAGTCTTTGGACTTCCTGCAAGTTC
The DNA here is from genome assembly GCF_000622305.1 of Nannospalax galili. NCBI lineage: Eukaryota > Metazoa > Chordata > Mammalia > Rodentia > Spalacidae > Nannospalax > Nannospalax galili. Next base: position 962,611 of record NW_008330327.1, read on the forward strand.
TTCAGCTCCTTTCCTTCTGCAGACGGGAATCTTCTTTCCTGGGAGATGGCGCCATGAACATGCACAATGCCAAAAGCATACCTGCTATCGGTATAAATGTTAGCTCGCCTGCCTTCTGCTCTCTCCAGTGCCTCTGCGAGAGCAATAAGTTCCGCCTTCTGGGCTGAGGTGCCAGGGGGCAGGGCTGCACTCCATATGACTTTACCCTTATGCATCACTACCACTGCTCCAGCTCTTCTAACCCCATCCCACACAAAGCTGCTTCCATCTGTATACCAGTCTAATTCACTATTTAGGAGCCGCGTGTCTCTCAGATCTGCCCGTACCTGGATGATTTCAAAGAGAACGTCTCTACAGTCATGGATGGGGGTTGACAGGTCTGGGTCTGGCAGGAGAGTGGCAGGATTCAGAGTCACTGGGGCCAAGAAGGTGATTCGAGGAGAGTCCAGCAGGAGCCCTTGGTAGTGGGTGAGCCTGGCATTTGTCATCCATTTCCCTGGAGGGTGCCTGAGAATCCCCTCCACAGTATGCGGTGCTGTCACCCTCAGGTCCTGGCCAAAGGTCAGCTTGTCAGCTTCCTTTACCAGTAGGGCGATGGCTGCCAAGATGC
>NW_008330327.1:965095-966330 GCF_000622305.1 Nannospalax galili
GGAGGCTGCCTGGTTAATAAAAGAGAGGACTACAGCTGACCTGTGTTCTGCCTCTGGGTTTATAGGGGTGTATTGCCTATAGGCATCAAATAGCCTTCCCAGATACGCAGCTGCGCTTTCGGTTTCTCCCTGAACAATTGTTTTCACCTTAGCCAGGTTAGTGGGCCATCTTATAGCCACCTGGAGGCCAATCATCAGTGTCTGGCGGTAGACCCGGAGACGCTCCCTACCTTCTGCCATCCCAAAATCCCAATTTGGGCATGTGAGGGGGAACGCTTCATTGATGGCAGGCTGAAGGGTAATGGGCCTCCCATTTTTTCCCAGGACATTCTTCCTTGCTTCATTCAGGATGCGTTCTCGCTCTTCTGTTTTGAAGAGGGTGTGAAGTAGCTGCTGGCAGTTGTCCCACGTGGGACAATGGATGTACATAATGGATTCTACCAAACCTATTAGACACTTAGGGTCTTCAGAAAAGGGAGGATTTTGGGTCCTCCAATTGTAGAGATCGCTAGAGGAAAATGGCCAGTATTGATACTGCTGAACTCCATCTGGGCCACCAACCATTTGGACCAACAGAACTGGCACGGCTCCTCCTGTGGTGGAGGATGGAGCTTCCCCCACTTGGTTCCTGTTTCCTCGGGACCTTAACTGCATCCCTCCCGCCTCCCCAGGTCATCTAACCTCTCCTGTAGAGGAGTCTGGGGAGGGGGCAACCACTGGATTCCCATGGGGATCCCTGGCTCCATCCCCTCCTCCATAGGCCACCTGGGCTTCTACTCCTCATGGAGCTGCATGAGGTGGCAGCTGTTCAACGGGCAAATGGGGGTAGAGGGAGGAGCTCTCGGGGAGAACTGGCAGAGCACTAGGACCCCTGCCTCTGCAACTGGAGGACTTCAAACCTTCCTGGGTGACCATGATGAAGACTTTTAGTGGGCAAGCATGAGGCTTTCTCACCAAGAGGGGCCTTAACCAGGATGGGGGATCCTCTGCCAGATTCTCCCACAAAAGGATATAGGGGAGTTGATCCAGGTGGTCCTCTGGGTCAAGCCGGGTAATGACAGCCTTGACCTTGCCAATGGTGTCCAGGGAAAGGGACCCCTGGGTCGGCCAACCTACTCCAAAGGTGGGCCATTCAGTCGAGCAGAAAGTGCCAAACTTACTCTTCCTGATGCTAGGGCCCAATTTCAAAGCCTGTTCCTTCACCTCCGAGAAGTGAGAGAGGATTAAACTTTTAG
>NW_008330327.1:966380-980022 GCF_000622305.1 Nannospalax galili
GTGGGTGTGCTTGTGGACGGGTGCCTGTCGTTGCCCAGTTTTTCTTCTGCGGGGGATGTGAATTTATCTTGGATTCACGCCTGGGACCCCCTTATCCTTTCACGGGAGTCTTTCAGCAGTGAGTGCCCTAATGGCTCTTATTTGCTCGACCTGTGCCCACGGGGCTTTCTCAGTGGCTGGAGAGAGGGATGGAGGGGAGAGGGAGATACAGATAAGGGGTCTTGTCTCCACCCGTGCGGGCAGTCGGGGTCTGCCAAGAGGGCTAAGAGCCTTTGGCAGACATCAGGGAGTAGCCCTGATCAGAAAACCTCAATTGCTCTTTCGCCTTTAACGGTCCAACGCGAAGACTTAGACTGAGAATAAAAGGAAAGAAAAGGAGAAGGGAAGGTTTAAAATAGAGGGCATAGAGAAAAAAACAAAATCAGACCCCCACCTAGTAAGACAATTAGCACAACAATCAAGCACACACACCACATTGAATCACACTTGTGCGGACCAGTCCTCCTTTCACTCAGACGCTCTCTGCACTCACCACTCTCACTTTCGGGATCCCTGAGACTTCTCGTGATTCTCCCAAATGGCATCCACTCGGACTGCCTCAGAGTGACCAGCTAGATTTTTTCCTCCTTAGGTGCCAGATTTGATGGCGGCCTTCCTTCCTAGGGCCGAGACACTCAGACCCTAGGGCCAGAGCTGGTTACCTGGACTTTCACCTAGGTGCTGGGACTCGAACCCGGACTTCCTCACTCGGGATTACTAACCTGCGACCAGACACGAGATGGCGACTCTCGCTTTATTCTGGATTTTACAGACACGAGGGGGCGACCCTCGAATTACACTGCCCTGTCCGGAGAAAAGAAACTCTGCCTCAGTTCATCCTTTGTTCCCCCAGAAGCCCCCCCCAAATCCCAGATGAGCCCCAAAAATGTTAGGGTCCATGACTCAGTGGGTCTCTTCAGGAGAACAAATGCACGAGTATGGAGATGCAAAAATCAAGCAGAGTTTTATTAAACCAGCTAGCTGGGGCCGACCGTCCTTCCAAGACACGCAGGTCTGGTTAGAGCGATTGACCCTGTGGCAATTTCAGGTAGAGATTATATAGGCTCTCACAACCGTTACACAAAAACCTGCGTTTATACAACCAATAGTTTCAAAGCAAGCATTTCACAAACCAATAACTTCAAAACAAGAAAAATGTTACAACTCCCTTCAGGTGTCTCAATGCGGGAGGGATGGGTGGTATGTGCCTGGCACGGCCCTTCCCTGTTATCTGTGTAAGCAGACTATCTACGTGACACGACACAGATCAGACAGGTCAGGCTCTGGGGGCTGTAGCACTTACCCCTATCTCCAGATGCCTGTGTCTCCAGTTGAGTTAATTGGTTACAAGCAGTAAATTCAAACAAGTAAATTCAAGCAGTAAATTCAGACAAGCAGTAAATTCCTCTTTCCCTAACATCTCTGACATGGAGAAAGGCTGAAGCTAAGTTGGGAGAGGGGAGAGTGTCAGCAATCCCCATAAGTTTACTGGGGTTAACAGCATCCACATGGATTATGCAAAGGGTATTGAGCTATTTAACTAAAATACGGCCACCTACATGGGAGAGTTCAATGGGGGAAATCCCCAGGTGGCCACCATCTTGTAAATGGCATAAAATAGCACAGTTGCTTGGACAATGAGGGTTGCCACCGCACGGGCATGTATGAAAATTCTCTAAGGACTGTGGAAAGTCTAGAAAAAAGCCATGGAAATAGAATGGGGATCAAAAGAGAAAAAAACAGCTATAAGCTGCCTGGCCACTTCTCTGCATAATAAAAGACTTGTCTGAGGCAAAGACTACAGCTCAAGGGGAGACCGAAAAGACGAGGAAGAAGTTTCTGGCAAAGTCAGTATTAGCCTCAGAACTTGCAAGTGAACTGCATTCGAGAGAAAGGGAATGGGAGGTTTTAACCTACTTAAGGCTAGGGGACCTAAAAGGAAAGAGAGCCCAGATTAGATCTGTGATACAAGGCTCACACTGGAACCAGGAGTCAAGGGACCCATGGAAAAGGACAGATAGTAATGAGAAAGGGAATGACCCAGAAATAGAAATAGCTAAAGACACCCCTCAGTTTCAACCTTTCATACAAAGAGAGGAAAGAGTCATGTTTCAACATACTTATAAAAGCCCTAACAATGATCCAATGCAAGGAACTGTAGCCAGCAAAAATCCTCCATACTGGAGCTGTTGGAACTAGGGAAGACTTTCAAACAAGCAATGAAGGAGCCCCTCACCACGTGGCTCATGAGGTTATGGGACACAGGAGAAAATGCTATTAGTTTAAGTCCTTCAGAAGCATTAGAGCTACATTGTAAAACCACCCATCCATCCTTGAGATATAGGCTGTTTAGCCTAGGCCAATATAGGGGGGGAGCAGTCCCTAAGGGAATGGCTTGTGAGAGGCATTAAAGATACTTGGTCATCACCAATGGAGGCTCCCATGGTATAAGGAAAGCAATATATGATACTCAGTTAACTGAGCCAAATAAGGCTGTGTTCACCAGAGATAAAAAGGAAAGCTTAGTTCAAGAGGGACCTCAAGAACGGTATGGAGCTCTAATGGTTTTGCTAAGTCCCTTAATGGGACAGGATCTTTATAAATTACGGGAAGCTTTGATCAATCTAAGTGACTCAAAACAGTGTGTGAAGTGTGACTGTAAAATAACAGACCAACCTACAAGAGATATAAAAAAGACAAAACAGAAAAACAGGTCTATTTGGGTTACTCTAAGACAAATGTGGCAAGATTTATATCTAGCCCAATTTCCTAAAGAAAAAATTGACAAAAATCTGTAGTAAGGAGTTTCTGGAAGGCTTTAAAATGTGAGGAACAGTTTACAAAAGGCATACAAAGGACATAAACTGTCCTAGGGGTGGTTAAGGATCCTCAAAATTAATCAAGGTGCTTTTCTCTCCTGAGAAAGGATATCCTAGGGGTGGAGGCAGTTTATCCCACCAGGGCTGCCCCCAGTAGCCAGGTGTGGTCAATATAGAGGTGGCAGATATGGCCGCAGCCAGGAGGCAGACCCAAGGCCTACCTGACTTGAGGAACCAACAGGTGCAGTAGGGACAAAAGGGACCCTCTGCCTCCTTAGCCCAGTGCAGGGTCAGGCAACTTGAGTTAGCACCCATGAGTGTATCAAGGATAAAAAGATACAGAGAGGCTCCATGTAAAATCCCCAAAATTCAGAATAGCTCCAAAGGGATAACTAAAGATAGTAAATAACTAACCAAGTTAGTTCCTCTTATCCATGCTGATACCCAACAGAGATCTGTTGAGAAAACAGTTAAAACAAATGAATAAAATCGTTCCATGCTGTGTTAGACCTTGTCTATGTTTGATTTAGTATATAACGTTAACCTCTGTGTGTTTTACAGATGTGAAACCCATTTGAGAGATGTCAAGTACACCTGAAGAAACAAAGGCCAGCTATAGCTGTAAAATTCTTGGGAGCTTCATGGCTGGGTATGACGTTCCCACCAGAATGGTTGGGAAAGCCTACAACAGTCTAATCCTGTATGCAACTGAAAACAAAGACTCCCAAAACTGTACAATTGTTAAGTAAAAATTCCAGTACCAGAGGTGGGCTACCCCCTATGAGGTACTGGCCACAGAGATCCTAGAGGTCATCAAATTAACCAAGGCTATTGCCACTAATGTTGGTTGTATACCAAGAAAGGTCACTAAGGCCATGTTGCTGAAGACACTGCATGATGTGAGTATGGGATAGGGAGAGATGGACCCGAGACTAAGCTGAAAACTCCATGCCACTGGATGGATGGCTTTCATAGTGCCAGAAGGCGCTATGCAGATGGCTGAGGGAGAAGGATCCCCTATAATTCTTCTCAATGATGGAGAAGAATTATAGTGTGCATGCTGCACACTATTGACATGCCAAGCAATGCCTGCTGGTGCAATAATGGCTCGACTAACACACGTACAACTGACAAACTTCTAATTGGATAAAACCCACACTTAGGGGTGGAACACACATCTGGTGCTGTAGACAAGGCCAACCCCCTGTGACAGGAAAAGTTATAGGCCCCAGCAGGGAAGCTGCAAGTATTTTGTTGGATAAATATGATACACCTGCTAAGGCATCTTCTAAACATTTACATCTATGTTTCTTTAGACGTTCCTGCTTCTTTTCATTTATCTTTATAGTAGGAGAGACACCACTGAGATGGATCAGCAGCAACATTTTGAGAACAAATGATGAAAAGGCCCAAGAGTTAAATATCTCGCCACAATAAAAAAGATCATCCTGCATCTGTCACCCCCTCCAAGGCTCAAGGACTCTTGTGGAAGAATGGAAGAAGAGACCGTGAGAGCCAGTGGAGTGTTGGATAGGCATGTCCTCTGAAATAACTAGCAACAGATGAATGTTTGAACCCTAAGAGACTCTATAAAAGATGGGGAGTCAGTTACCCCTTCCACCCAATCATTCAGCTTCAATTGCATGAGGGAGGGTCTAAGGACAGACACAGAGTAAACAGGGGAGGTGGCAGGAAGTTCACCATCTTGGCTGGGGCACCAGTGGATGTGGGAAGCTCAGCCAAGATGTAGAAAAAAAGCCAATGGGCGCCTATGTATTTGTAAGTGAACCACTCCAGATATCATAAGGTTTGTTGGCAAGCCCAAATAAATATCTTTACTCCCTAAACTGTAGCTTAGAGGGATTGTGTTCATTTGTCAGTAAGTTCTAAGGACAGTACGGGGCCTGTTTGCCAAGAGCACACACAGCACGTGCCTCCTAGAAGAGAATTTGGCTTTACATTTATCTTCTCCCTTAAGGTAGAGTTTTATTCTATCAACAAATAGAAATAAATTGACAGTTGAAATTCTTTTAAAAAGTAAACAAATGGGGCTGGAGGGTTGGCTCAGTGGTTAAGAACACTGGTTTTTCTTACAGAAGAACCCAGCACCCACATGGCAGCTAACAACTGTCTGTAACTCCAGCTCCAAGGGACCCAACTGCCTCTTCTGTCCTCCATGGGCATTGCACAACATGGCTGCACTTACCTACATGCAGGCAATACACACATACTCATAAAACAAAAATAATAAATAAATTTTTTAAAAAATTAAACAAATAAAAAACAGAATAGTTCAGAGGAGGCAGCCTCAGGAGCTAGCACGCAGCTGTGCCTGTATTCAGAGGCAGCAATTAAGGACACCAAGTCTCTCATCCAAGTTTCCTTTTTTTCGTTCATGCTTCTGCATTAATAATTATATAACCAAAGTTGGGAAAATGCACTCAATTTTAAACCCTTTAAGAATTAAAGGTGAAGAATATTCATTGTTTTTTAAAGGTTTGATGGCTTATAAGAACCCAAGTAAATAAACAGAATTCATTAAAAGATCATTTATTAGTATTTAAAAATAATACTTAAAAGCATAGGAAATCAGGTGAGAGAATTTCAAATAAGAGACCTGTCTGAATCACAGAAAGGTCATCTTTTTGAAATGATAGAGCCTATTTGAAAAGAGCGTTTGTATGACAGATTAGAATTTGCACAGAAGCTTTGGGAGTATGACAAAGCCCGGCCTCTTCTGAGTTTTTGGATTATAAGAATAATGAATTTACCATGCTGTTCAGAGGTATTTCAGCTATTAAATATTACTTGGTATCTTAGTTTCCTTTCCTGTTGCTATGATAAAATACTCTGACAAAAGCAACAAGGGAAAAGGGGTTTGTTCTGGCTCAGTTCAGATTGCAGTCCATCTTGTGAGGATGTCAGTGGCAGGAGATTGAGGGATCTGGCCACTACATCAAGAACCATAGATTAACAAATACCATTCCTCAGCCCCCTTTCTCCGTTTATACAGACTAGGATTCTGGCCAGGGAATGGTACCACACACAGTAGGGTGGGGCTTCTCACCTCACTTAATATAGTCAGTTAACAAATAAAAGCCAGGATAGTTGAGGTGCACCAATCCCAGGAAGCAGGCAGATAGTTGTACCTGTGTTCAGGAGTACCATTTTCAAAATGCAGTTAAGGAGTCTTCTCATGCATATTTCATTTTTTGGCCAAGCTTCTTCTCCACAGTTCCTGCCTCAATTAACATAATCCCCCACAGGCATGCCCAGAGTCTAGCTTAACCTAAAAAATTCTTGACAAGTATGCCCAGACACAGGTGTCTTCAAAGTGATTCTAGATTCTCATCAAGTTGACACTTAATATTAACCATTCACACCCACATCTTACTCAATGAACACAATAACATATAACTTTAAATCATAACCTTGATCCCCTTGTCCCCAAAATCTCATGCTCATTTCATAATGTTAAATATGAACTTCAAATGTCTCCATAGTCTTTATTCCAGCAGTTTAAAAGTTCAAATTCAGCTGGGTATGGTGGCACATGCCTTTAATCACACCACTCAGGAGGCAGAGATAGATGGGTTGCTCTGAGATCAAGGTCAGTCTGGTCTACAGAGTGGGTTCCAGGCTGGGGTTCCAGGAGACCCTGACTCAAAAAACCAAAAAAAAAAAAAAAAAAAAAAAAGGTTCAAAGTCCAAGACTTATTTGAGACTCAAGGCGCTCTGTTAGCTGAGTTCCTGTAAACTTTTTCTTTAAGTTGCAGATTGTTCACATACAATGGCACAGTATAAACATTCGTATTTCAAAATGGACGAATAGGGCCATAGCAAACAATGATAAGACTAAAGCAATACAAACTCCAGGAGTGCGTACATCACATCCTGCAGGTTCATGTCTTCTTGGACTCATGATGCAACCATGCCTCCTTGTGGACACTCCGACCCTGCCACACATTGCCTGGCTTCAGCTCCTCTCTGAAATAACAGAGCAAGACTCCATGCTTCCCTTCAAAGCAACATCCTTCATGCCTTTGAAATCGGGACCACAGGACCAGGAAAATCGCTTACTTATTTAAAAAAAAATATTTTCTATCAAAGCCTGGTGACCTGAGTTCAATCACTGGAATTCATGTAAAAACCTGAATGCAATAGAACATGTCTATGATCCCAGTACTCTTATGACAAGATGAGAGGTAGAAAAAGGAGACACAGAGGTTCATGGGCCATCTAGCCTGGAACACACAGTACAGAGCAGGAACAGTAAGGAGAAACTTTACCTTTACACAGTGGAATGTGATCATTAACTCCCAATAATTCTCCTCTGACCTCCATAGGAGCACCTTGGCGTGCATACACACACACACACACACACACACACACACACACACACACATACTTATATGTGTTTTGTGAGAGACAGCACCACATGGACAATGCTGCCAGTTTCTGAGGGCCTCATGGACTGTGACTGTATCAGCTCCTGTGTTCTGACCCACAGGAAACACTATCCGAGTCACTTGGATTTGAAAGGCAGGAAAGACTTCCTGCTGCCTTCTTAGTTGATGCTTTCTCCTTCCTACAAGTTTGTATCCTCACAAGCCTTTGATGGTGGATATTGCTCGGAGGAAACCTTTAATATTGTCTTGTGGTGAATCCCAGAAGGCTTATCTTCAATGGTGCTGATCTCTTTAACAATTACAACTGTTTTGTTGTTTACACTATTCTTGGTCAAAACTTTAAGCTTCGGAAACACCTTTCCTCCACAGGAAACACATTTTCCCATCATCTTTAAATTCAACTGCACTTGGGTTCTCAGGGCCTGGACAGAATGAGCCAGATTCTTGGCCAAAATATCACATGAATGGCCACTAACCTAGTTCCTGACAAGGTCTTTTTTTCCACTCTGAAACCTCATGAGCTGGACCCGTTGCCACATTTCTCTTGGCATTCCTGTCTTCCAAGCTCCCCCAAAAATGGCCCATTACATTCTATTTACAGCATTTAAGGGTTTTCTAAATCAAAGTTCCAAAGTCTTCTACAGTTCTCCAACAAATCGGTTCTAAGGACCTAAGAACCACACAGGCTTATCACAGTAGCAGCCATGTTTCTCTGTACAAATTTTTCTGGTTTTTTATTTTCTTTCTTCCTTTTGCTATGATAAAATATTCTGATTAAAGCAATTTATGGGACTCACAGTTGAGGTTACAGTCCATCATGGAGGGAAAGTGACAGCAGGAGGAGGTTCAGGGAGCTGGTGACATCACATCAAGGACCAGAGAATGACAGTCCTGCAGCTCAACTCCCCCTCTATTTACAGAGCAGGACTCTAGTCAGGGAATAGGGCCACCACAGTGGCCTAGTTAATATAATCAAGACAATCCCCGACAGGCATGCCCCAAAACTAACATAGATAATCCCTCACATGCATGCCCAGTGGCCTAGGTCCTAAGTGAGTCTAGATTCCCACTAAATTGGCAATTGAGATTAACCACCACAGTTATACCTTCTGTTTTTACTAAATATACTTAAATTTTTCTTTATGTGGTTGAATTTATAATTAAACTTTAAAGCATAATATAAGGCAAATGAAATTCATCGTTCTCAAAAGACTCTGAATCTGTCTACACGAATATCCATCACATAAATTAATTGTATTAAGAATCAAACCCGAGTCCTCTGCAAGAGTGATCAGTGCTCTTAACCACTGAGCCATCTCTCCAGCCCCATAAAAACTTTAATGTTGGTAATAATTACTACTGACATGTTCATAATAATAGCTAGGCAGTAATTATTGCCTACTTAAGGTGATTATAATTTAAAGGTGATATAGTTTAATTGAATGCTCTTGTTCAATCAGTATTTTTGTAATCATTAAATGAAGTAAATAATAACAAACTGTCCTGTCACTAATATTTCCTTATAATTTTTACTTACATATTACATTTATAAACACTGACATTTGTAGAACATTTTTGTTCCATGTTGGATTGTCCTGGGAAATTTTGAGGTATAGGTATGTTTGAATATTATAAAAGAGAGATCTCAGTAATAATAACAACTTCAGCTGTATCACTAGTATTTCCTTACATTTTTAACTTGTACCTTTCATTTATAAACATTGACTTATATGGAGCATTTTTGACCCAAGATGGTCTGTATGTTGTGTGGATTCTGAGGTGCAGATGTGCCATTGTGAGAAAGAGGTCTCAGGAGTAACTCTAAAAAATAAAAGAAGAGAATTAAATGGAGGGAGAATTTTCACTTTTAAAAAAGCATTCTCAGATTGAAGCAAAGGATCCAAACCCTGCTATACTTCCCAGATTGACCAGTTATTGAATGTGAACACAGAGAAGTACTTTCAAGAACAACTCCCAAGTTGCAGCTGTGAGCTCTGGTCACTTGGCACGTACCAGCTAACATGATGAGTTCCTTAATCATAAGGAATCATAAAGGTTTCAAATTCAAAACATATCTTCCAGCATACCTTTGTTATTATTGATAAAGTAGATGAGGTTGAATCTGGTATATAGGAAGAAAGCACCAGGACACAGATAAAAGTCCAGCGGAATAGAGTTTATTAGCAAAGGAATACATGGGACAGATTCCCTTCCGGGTAGGGAAAAAAATGTCTGCCCCAGGTCCTGAGCTGTGGTCTTTTATAGGGGGAGGCTTCTGAGGAGTGCAGAAGGCAGGAAGATATATTTCTTCTAAAGTTAGGCTGTGGGGGGGAGTGGGAGAGTGGGATTGTTAAAACCTGCCCTCTTTAGAGATCAAAGGGGAAGCCTGCTGTGTTGGCCAAACAGTGGAGAAAAGTCTGCTTTTGACTTCAAAGATCAGGGTGCTTTTCTCAGGGGCTTGTGGAACCATGAGGCCCTCTTGGTGAGGGGCAGGGCTATCAGAACCTTAACAATTAAGGGCTTGATATTAATATTAAGATTTATACCTGCAAAACATATTTGTTATCATTATTCCCAAACCACTGAAACTACAGGGAAGAAATGTCTTAGCTGACACCTTTATAACTTACACAACATTGAAAAGTAATATGGCCTAATGTTATTAATCTGAATTCTAATTTAAGCACTTATCTGCCAATGCAGAATTCTCTTTTGGATGCCTAGATGGAATTTTAAAGTAAAAATCAAGCATTTGATTATTTATTGCATAAATGCTCCCCTCCCCCAAGCTTCTTCACTGCAGTGATCTCTCTGCTCCCCTTGCTTAGGGTCTGTTCCCCACATGAGACAGAATAGATATTGTCAGTCTAAGAAAATTTGTGTCTCTTCTTTGCTCCAAACCCACCGAACGCTTTGTGTCTCCATCACAGACCCTCTCATTCCCTTCTACTTTAACCACCTACCATCCTTCCACACTTGTCTATTACTCCTTAGTCACACCCACCACACTAACTTCATCTTCTCCGGAATGTTTCATTTTTTATTTTCTCTACCTGGGTAGAGTTAAATATACGCATAAATATATCTCTCATTTCTGTCAGATTTCTTGTCTGAATATACTATCAAAGTAGAATTCTCCATCCCTCTATAATAAATCACCTTTCATCCTCTTTGTTTAACTATTTAATGATCTTTTACTACCCTTTTCTGAAATTTAACTTTGTTTTTATATGGATGCTGTTTTCATGGCAGCTTACTCTGCCAGAAAGCACATATACACCTGCCATGGCAGAAGGGAAAAAGCTAACAGGGGAGGTAGATGTTGTGGGTTTTCTCACTAAAGTGTTCCAACAACAGAGCTGCCTGAAGGGACAGACAAAAGGAATTTTCCTAAAGGTCAGCCTCAAGATACTGGAGAACTGCCTGCTGATGGTTAGATTCATGACATCTGATCAGGAGTTACACAAGAGCAGTCTCAAACTCTCATAGAACCAAGTTCATAGGGTTTTATTGTAATTTTAAATGGAACCCTTTATTGGTTATAAATCCTTGAAATAGTGTAATAAATCTTCAGATTTGACTAGATAATCCATCTCAGTATGGTCATGATTTTCCAGTAAGATCACTTTTGTATGTAACATAAAAGACAGGTCTATCTTGTAGCATTCATTATGCGTATGAGCACTTGATTAGAATTGTGGCGATGCAAAATAAATAATCTCTTGAAAGTTCATTACTGAATGACTCCATCAGGTTAAAAACAAGCACAGTGAATTTCAGGTTGAGTCATTAATCATTAGAAGACAATGCTAATCAGTGGAATGTGACTCTATTTTAGGCAATTGTACTTGATTAAAAATAGTGGCCAATTAAGAGAGAAAATACAAATGATTAGCAAGAAGAAAAAAATACATATCTTGGACATAATGACTTGAATTATTGCAAAAAAATGTGTAACTTAAAACTCTCAGATTGTTATCGCTAACCTGAATTAATCCTGCGTTCTGAAGATGAGAGGTTAATTCCTGTGTATGAGGGAAGCAATGTCCACTCTGCATCCCACTGGCAAAACACAATCAAACTGGGGCAATAACATCCTTTTGCAACAGACCATATTAAAAGGCCTCCCTATTTGCACCTAGATGACAAAGTTCTGGAAAGCAGGGTTTAGTTTCAAGTGTCATGACCTTCTGGGAGGCTGTTTATCAGAAGTTGAGTCTGCTAGAAAGGGTGTTCTTTGGCCTTTTCTTCCATGTACTTCAATGTTCGATTTGATGGATGCCATTCTAGAAGCCATCTTGAAGGTGAGTAGGAAGAAGGAGGTCAGCTAACTGTCAAATGACTTAGGGTACTTATCTCTTTTAAGTGTGGGAGAAATAAATTTCAATCATACTTAAGCCATAATGGTTTCTGTTTTCAGATACACAAAGCCAAATTGAATATGATGATATTCTGATGTGTGATATATTATATGCTGGATGGAATTGCTTTGTGGTGAACAATAATGGGAAAATGCAATTATTATAGGAGTTGTGTCATAATTGCCTGGCCAGCATCCAGTCTCTTCTATAACATTAACTCCGATTTTGTGAAGCCGTGAAGTTTCTCTTGGTAAAATTATGAAATAAGATGTTCCTTCTTCTGAGCAAGAGGTGTGTGGTTGTGCTGACCTTGACCTGGGGATTCTATAAATCCTAATCTTGTGACAAAGAACAACAAATGGAAAGTCTATTGAGATGATCTTTCTCCTATTGTTCTGAAAAGAGCATTAGGATGAGTACAGGCCAATAGACACTGAGAACCCTTAGTTACTGTCCTTTTCTAGCCCCATGTATCTCTTTATTCAATGCTTTATTATGGGTCATATGATAATTTCATATATTATGTGAGATTCATATATGTTAGCTATATAATATATAAATATACATTGCATCTTTGCTTTCACTTGAGAAGTCTGTATTTTCTTTTCTATTTGTTTGTATAAATAGTAGATTTGTATATCAGTGTCAACAGTAATTTGAGCTCATTGAACTTCACAGGATTTCTAAGCCTGTCTTACCAACTGGAATATTCTCTCCATTCTTATTGATACATCAAGAGAACTTTTACGACATACAAATCTAATCATGACATATATGCCACAATATGCCATTACCTCTTCTCCAAAAATAAGAGAACATCTTAAATCCTTTAAGTGTCATTGTTGCAGGTGCTTTGGACTGAGGGATGAACCACCCATTCTTTTCTTCCAGGAAGCTGGTTATTAGTCCTAGCACTTGACTCAAGTCCTGAGCGAAGCAGAGCTTAATAACCTGTGTTAGTTCCCGTCTGCAGTTCAGTTTCTTTGTCTTCCATCTATGGTAACATACATTCCGATTGGGCTCCATACCACAGGGCTGTGACAGACAGGACTTCATACCACAGGGCTGTGACAGACAGGACTTCATACCACAGGGCTGTGACAGGCAGGACTTCATAGCTACACTCAGGCACAGACCATACTGCATTGTCTTCCCTTCATTCCTGGAGGCACCCTGCCACATCATAAGTTGTGTCTGATGATTGGATACCCTAATTCCTGAATAGTCTGCAGAATAATTACTTGTAGCTTTCAAAACAAACATGCCGCCATATTGACATGCATTGGCACACCCCTCTGCTAGAGTAGAATGTGTTCATGGATTAGCCCTCCTGAGCCCAACCCTCAATATGCTATAATTGTTCGGTGATGATTTGAAGTTCCATTGTTGATTATTTTAATTGAATTTCAGACAGTCTTCTCTCATAAGGCATTTTGCACTGCATTTTAGTTACTTTAAAACATTCTATCCCTCAAGCTCTTAAAGAACAAAGAAACAGTTTTATATTTTTTAATGTAATTTTATTTTAAATGCAACGTGAGAAAGACTAGTACGCCAGGAAAAGCACGCTGTTGAGATCAGACTACATTCTAGTCTGTTAGTCCATACCGTGTAAAAACTGCTTTGGGGGGCTGTGCCCCACCTTCAGAGCCTCCATTTTGAGAGAGCAAGATGACTTCAGTCCCTGAGTGGATCCATAAACTGTTCCATCTGTCAGGGATCATGTAGCAAGCTCAGACAGATAAATGATTATTTTCCTTGGAGTAGAAAGAGATCCACCTTATAAGTTTATTGGGGGATGAATTGAGATTGTAGCACTAAGGTATGTTAAAGTCATATCAGAGAAACCAGGTTCAAGAATATCAGACATGCCATACTGAGGAAATTTCCTAACTTCCTCTTTGGACCCCATAAAGTGATAGACACCTAACACTGTGGTAGCCCGGTCCCACGTTAGCTTATCTGATACCGTGTGTGTGTGTGTGTGTGTGTGTGTGTGTGTGTGTGTGTGTGT
>NW_008330327.1:980053-992251 GCF_000622305.1 Nannospalax galili
TGTGTGTATGTGTGCATGTGTCTGTGTCTGTGTCTGTATGTGTCTCTGAGTGTGAAGGACTGGCAAGCAGAGGACTCCCTGACTGTCTCTGGAGCTAGGTTAGGCTCTATCCTTGATGTTCACATAGCCTAATTAACTTCTAGCTATCTACCTGTTCAGCCATCTGGACATGGACCTGAATCTGCTGTTTCCTGCCCTCAGACCTTAATTGGGCCTTTCACCTCAAAGCTGTGCTCTGAAGCTCCACTTCCCAACCCTGACCCTAGCAGCTCCAATAGCAGGTCCCTTCTGGCACTGGTCTGGTTTGGTATCTTACAATACAGATTCTCAGTCAGTTTCTGAAATATTTTGAACTCTGATGTAGCCTCTTTAATTTGTATTAATTTTTTAAATCACATATATGCATGTAGATATATAGATATATTTACTGTGTGCTATATGATATGAGAATTAATACTATGAAGATTGGAATAAGAGCCTGATTCGCTTTGACCAAGGCAGGGGGGACTGCAAATATTGTGGAAAGACACAAATATGTCCATCTATATTTCTGGCATAATGCTGTCATAATATATACCCAGACTTTGGTCAATATCTGAAAAGAGATAACGAAAAGGAAAAGAAAAAGGCACAATTTTCTGAGCTAGAACTCGAAAAAAACAGAGAGGGTAGGCTACATGAAGGAGACACCACAGCGCTGAAAGACAGAAACTCTGCAAGTAAGTGGACAAGAGAGGGGCTTCTGGGAAGGCAAAGTGCATTACCTCAGTAAGGGGACAATCAATCCCTGCCCGCCATTAGCATGTCTTCAGGTGAATCTGATTTTAGGGGTGGGGGAATGACTCCTGGCCAGGTGATTGATAGGCCCCACTGGATTGACTCTTAAAAGGAGAAGACAATCATATGTAATGCTTTAATCCTTAGGACAGATTAGAATGTCATGTCACCATCCAGGGTCAGAAGTAGAGCTCAGATTCTAATCGTTTGACCAGAAAGAAATGGCTTTCTAAAAATTTCGGCCCTAAACTGATCCAGATACTGCCACCTTTTTATATGGTAATTAAGTTTTAAGGGGGCAATAGTGATTTTGCATTTCTAGGATTACCAAGGAAGCAGAAGGAAGGGGTGCTCAGAGGATGAGGAGGGGCTTATCCTCACTGTCCTCCAAGCCTGCTAATATCTGTCTAGCTCCCTAACAGTATCTGCAGAGAAACAGGAGAACACCTGGAGTGTTAGGGCACATACACTTAGGCTTTTGTTCCGGTATCCAACGAAGAGATAAAAAGGGGAAAGTGAAAATTATGCTTTTGAGTTACAACTGAGAGAATAGACAAGCATAGTAACCCACAGCAACCTCCTCTAGGGAGGGGCTTCTGGGGTGTTGAAGTGCAGTTAGCTCATTAAGTTAGCTTGTCTTCAGGTGAATTGGCTTTCCTGAAGGGTGGTCTTTTGGCCAGGTGGCTGACAGGCCCAGTTGCATTAACTCTTAATGGATGGGAGAATACTGTGAAATGTTCCAATCATTGGGGCAGACTGGAATGTCACATTGTCAACATCCATGGAGGGGACACTATCACCCTCCGAAGTCTAAGCACACACTTCCCTTGATCTGTCAAGGATTTTGCCTCAGGCCACCCTGAGTCAGTTTGAAGCAGAATTGGCAATTTAAACACCTGTGTGTGTGCACGTGTGTGTGTGTGTGTGTCTGTGTGTGTCTGTGTGTGTCTCTGTGTGTGTGTATTTGCTTCTTCAGCTGAGAGACAATGAAAGAGATAGTTTATTGTGCATGGTTACACTTGGCCACAGTGAGAACAGAACTTGTCCAGAATGCCACAGGTCCAGAGCAGGGCAGAGTGCCAACAGGGACTGTTTTGGTTGCAAGCAGGGCCTTCTCTCAGAGTCTTGGCGATCAGATGATGTTCCAGATCCACTGAGGAATTCTTACCAGTAGCACAGTCTGTACTGGCGACCCAGCTTCCGGCACGCCTTCCTTCTATCCCCGCGGCCTCCATACGTGCACAACCTCACTTACTTGGACCTCTGTCTCATCTTTCTCACCTTGTGCTTCAACCTGTGAATTCCTTTCTTCCTTCACTTTGCTGTCATGGTACAGGAGATTCAAGGAGGGTGGAGCTAAGGCTGAGAGCTCAAACATAAATATTTATAGTTCTAAATGGGGTTAGAAGAAAGAGAGGACACTCAATACAAGGAAGTCAGACATGCCTGAGTATATGTGCTCCTCAAGGAAGAATCACAAATAATTGTCAGTATTAGCGATGTGTGCGATTCTAGTGATTCTCAAGTTACATCTCAAAAGGTTGGTTAAAAAAAAAAAACATATTTTTTTCTCTTTTTGATAAGTGAGATAAGGGGGTGGCATCAGAGATGACTTGGAGGTAATTATAATCGATAAGGTAAAATCAGAAATGGCTAGGTATGTACAAGGAGTTTAATGCATGTCCTTTTCCTATAAATGAGTTTTCAGGAAGATTCCTGGAACATTACAGGTTTATAGAAGGGAAGGGAGGAAGGGCTCAAGTGGCTGCTAATTGTACTGGAATGTTCACTTCTCTGTAGCAAGAGGCTTCAACTGGATTCCAGGATGTACGGTTCCTCTCCTGTTACAGGAAACGCTGTAACAGGAAATCAGATCCTCTTTATCCATAATGGCAACAGACTCAGGGACGGTAATGCCAAAGCTTGAGCACTAGGCACATTTCTAGGTAATATGGCATCATTCCAGATGCACTCCATCATTGTTGGCTTTGAATTCCTGCCTACAAGACAGCAGGCCAGGCACAGGTTTTGCAAGGGCCTCCGGCTACATGACAAGAGACCATATGAGGAAGCATGTTTACAGTAGCCGATGCAAAGGTTAGGCAAGCAGCTGTTTCCTAAGAGCAAGCAGTGTGTGTGTGCATGGGGTTATAAGGAGTGTGTAAGGTGGGGGGCTGTTTTCTTAGAAAAAACTTGTATGGTTCTGTTTCTCAATCGGCTTCAGTTTTCTGTCTCAGTCACTTCTCATGTCTCCCCAGTTTTCCCTGTATTCTCTCACCACCCCCGACCAAACGTTGAAGGCTTCTTGAAGGTGGAAGGTCCATTTTTTGTCATTTATCTGTCATTGAAAAAACACAACGCTCACCTCAATGGCAGGAACATAGCTTTTAGGTTGGTGAGAGCTAAGTGTCCATACATTCCAAAGCATTTACCTAATGGTCAATAAGGTATTGCTCATATACAGCAGAGGACGCTAAATGGCTATTAAGAGGGCTAAAGATGGCCCAGGATAATTTGGCTCTGGACTTGTAACAGTCCAGACCCTCTACAACCACTGATGTTCTAATCCTTTGATCAGCCTTACAGAAGGTTCAGTGTGAGGTTTTGTTCCTTCCAGGAACTGCATACTGAACAGGGATATAGACACTACCTGTCCATGGATCAAGAGTCTTAGTCTATCTGAACTAAGGAGGATGAGAAGTCAGAGCTTGGAGACCCAAAGGTTGTCACTGAAGGAAAATGGAAGAGGGGATGTCATTACTAGAGGCATTAAAGCACATAAACAGTAAAGTACATAGTATATTGTTACAACTAACATTAGCAACAAAAACAGCACAGTCTCCTCATTGTAAGGGGCCTAGTAACCATGTCAGTCAACCCTTAAACCTTAAGGCAGATTCTGGAATGAATTTCACTTAGGTATGTGAATCTTCAGGACGAACAACTTGTCTCGGTCACCAGGTCTATATACACACACCGTTTTGATAATAGCACGTGTTTTCCTTATATTATTGCCAGAATATTAAGAATCATCAGGTCTTGTGATACAGCTGTCCTCATTATATCCCAGGAGCTGTAAAAAGATCATATTGATGATTACACACCAATAAAATAACCTATGGTTATTGACAGATTTGCAAATGGAACTCACCTTTGTATTTAAAAAGATACTCTTGTCTGAGGAGAATTGTAAGCCTTTTCATAGTTCACAAGCATAAGTGGTCTTGCTTGTCTTTGGAATATACTTGAGGCCATAGAAACTTACAAAAGAGGAACTTCTTGCGTTCTTTCAGTCAAGGTAAAAACAGCTTTTATTTGTCCTGAGGAGGTATCTATGTGCCTCAGACCTCAGGAAACATTTATATTCTTGATAGGGAAGCATGTGTTACTCTTTTTCTTGGAACATGTCCTTCTGTTGTATTAGGTTAAGGGAAGGCTAGAGGCTTAGTTCAACCTCCTGATTTATTACGCAGGCAGAGCAGACAGATGCTTAATATTTTTTCCTGCATTTATAGTCATTTTTCCTCAAAGATACAAGTGACCGAAATAGTTAATACCTGCCTTTTTGACTGATATGTCATGAAGCCTTTAATACTCTTTTAATCAGTTTAAGACAACAGAATCCTACTGAATCTATTAGCCATATCTTTATTGAGTAACTTATTTTCCTCGTTTCTGTATAAGATAGTATTACACTTAATTTGGGAGTAAGAGGTTTTAGAACCATACCTGTAGCTTAAGAACATCACTGTACGCTGTAAGCATCCTGGCTATGGTAGCTAGAGTCTTTTATTAATTTTATTATATGTTATATATTACCATTTTTACTATTTTTATTATTATGAATCACAAATTTCCAAAGTTAAGGATGACAATAACGTCTTTGGATTTGGGGCATTCTCATAAATATTGATTACTATAAAAATTTGTTTAGAACAGGGTCCTAGGCTTTCGATTAAGGCAGAGAACAAAGTCCTATTAGGGTACAAAGGTTGTCCCTGTGAGCCTCAAGTAGATACCCAGTCAAAACAAAAAGTCAAAATATGCAGCTAATAATACAAGTTTAATGCAATGTTGTTTTCACCATTTTAGAGGTAAATAGTAGAGGGCGATGCATTTGCAGACAGAAATGTCTTCCTCAATGTCACTTTAGGCCAAAGAACTTTAGTCTTTTAATTTATAGTGAAGTTAAACTCTATTTCCTGTGCTTTTCCTGTGTAGCAGGATGGTTGAGAGTCGGATGTAGAGTGGGTAGAGATGCCTGGATTCATTCTGAGAGAGAGGCAAAGAGCAGCCTGTCCTGAAAGAACACTGAAATGTGCAGAAAGTGTAGCGAAGGTTTCTTATTAAGACCCCATACAGCGGGAAGGGTCCCAGAACTGGTAATCCTCTGAAGATGCTTGGACCTGCCCTTTTATCCGGTCCCTGAGTGACACCGCAAATCCTCCGTATATTTTCAGAGTAGTCACCTTAAAGAAAGAAGCTGTTGCTGTTAGGCCCTTAGCCTCGTTTACTCAAGATACCTAGGGCTACATGACTCTGAGTCCATCTTGGCTTGAAATGGCCCTATTGAAGTTAAAAAATAAAGCCTTTCTCTGGAGTTAAGAATAAACTCTACCAAGCTTTTCCCCCTCATTCTATCATTTACCTATGGTCTTTTTTCCCTAACTCTTTTTCTTTGAAGGTACTTATCTAACTTTCTTCCTTATCCCCTGCTTGCTTGTGTATCTAAAGGAAAAATGAAAAAAGAGACAAAAGAAACATGGATTCCTGAAGCAGTCAGCAGCTGCCTCTCCAGTACCAACCTGGGATACATTCCCTTCCTAGATCAGGCAATGCAGCCCAGCCAGTGTCAGCCATTCTTTTAAGGAACACCTGCACAGCCCTGAGGACTGTTTTCAACTTGGACTGCTCATTGCTGAGTTACTCACCTGAGTCAAACACTTTCAATTATCTGGTATAAAGTTTCAAGACATAGATACACAAAGCAGCTGGGTTTCTAATTTCTATGAAACAAGAGCACATGGCATTTAAATTCACCTATTTGGGCCTTGGAAGTTATGAAAGCTCTTTCCATAAAATGGGATTATTGAGAAAGTTGTTAGAGCTCCCCTTAATTAAAGCTGTAAAGCACATTCAAAACAGTGTTGAAGAGGAAAAGCCGTTGGAACTCCCCTTTACCTAAGGCTATTGCTTCCTGGAGAACACATGAGTAGAAGCAGCAGCTAGCATGGTCAGAAAACAGCTTCAGAACAGAGGCAGGAAAGTATAAGCAAAGTGCAAACAAAGGAAATCCATGACCACTAAGCCAGCTTGACAGAGGGTACTTAAGGAATTATACCAGGGAAGAGTAAAAACAGCAGCCCTGACAAACGCACAGGAAGAACCAATACTGTGACAGGGATGGGTGAACAAGGAACAGGAACCAGGAAAGAATCGAACGTGCTCTACACAGTTTAAGTCAGAGGGCCCTAAATGGGTACAGGTGACAGAAAAGAACAGTATTGGAGCCAACCAGGAAAATTGCTACAAAATTACAGGAATCAGCAAATGTCTCTCAGTAGTAATCCTAGTCTTGCTTTTCAATAAAAAGACATGGACCAGCTGATTGAATCAAAGATCTGTTTTTAGTTTGCAAGAGATACAAAGATACACACGGGTGGAGGCTGAAGGATTGAAAGCTGTATGGCAGTGGTTGGAAGGAGAAAATCGGCAATGCTGTGGTGTCCTTTTCTGTGTGTGACAAAGTAGGCTTCAAGCTAAATTTGTCAGAAAAGATGAAAAGATCTACATATTAACAAAGGGATCAGTTCATCAATAACATATAGTGATTAAAATATGTACACACTAAATAGTTATATTTAAATTCATAAAATAAATACTCCTGAATAGAAAAGTCCAGATTCAATAATTATGGATAACTTCAATAACCCTTTTCTCATCAATAAATTAATTGTCCATATTTTACCAAATCCAGAAAGAAACTTCAGGCTTAAACTGCATCATAGACCAAATGGATTTAACAGACATCTATAAGATACTGTACTCAATAGCTATGAAATATACATTCTGCTCAGCTGCCCATGGAACTTCCTCCAAAAGATTCCACATTCCAAGCCATAAGTCAAAAACCAAAAAATACAAATAAACTGAAATAACTTAGTGTATATTATAATGGAATTAAACTAAAAGTCAACATCAAGAGAAACTACACAAACATTAGGAAAATGAACAATACAGTCAAATGATCGTGGAGGAAATTAGGCAATAAATATAAGAAATTCCTAGAAATCAAAAGAAAATGAAAACACAGTTTACCAAAACTTTAGGGTACAACAAATGCAGATCTAATAAGAAAGTTGATAGCTATGAGTGCCTACATTGTAAAAAGAATCCAGAGAAAGATGTTGGCATAGTAACAGCCCCATGAGGACACTGCATAGTTGGCAAGGCCAGGGCAGAGGGTTGCCTCCTCTGTTGCTTCATGTGCCCCATGTGCCTAGAGGTGCGCAGGAAGCAAGGCACGTGTCCTGCTGACACTTGCCTGCAGAAATGTCTGAAACTGATGACACTTGTCTGTCACTTGAAAGCCACAGCTGAGCAGCAGATCGAGACCACAGAAACCTGATGCCATTGCTACTGTGGGGATTTCTTCCTATCTCAGACCCCAACCCACAGGACTTTGTGTTCTAAATACAGAATTACATCTGGAAGTAGTGAAGACCACCACTAAAGATGCATCCCTCCAGCCAAGAAATGTCCCACACTGATGTATTCTTTCTTGTTCTCACTGTCCTGACACAAATTGGATCAAGAAGGACTTGCAGAACACTGAAAATTATATCACAGCATGGATACCACATCTGTGTTTTATCCAATACATGCCTTAATGGCCTGTGAAAGAGCCCAGCTATGGCGCCAACTTCATGCAGCACATTCTGTGACACCACCTGTTCTCATACAAGACTTCGGTGGATTATAACATTGATGAACCAGGTGTTGCAGAGCTCCATCTTTGACCACTGAATAGGGTCTTCTCCCTCCGTTTCCTGTTCTCCAGCTTCCATTGTGAGTTAAGGTGTGAGCCTTCACCTCCTGCCTTACCTATAAAGGAGACCTGGAAAAGAACCATGACATGGGACAGGGTCGTTTCTCATAGGAACACAGGCCCTCAGGTCAGAGACCTTTTTCTTTTGGCTCGTACTGACACTATCTTCCCCACCAGTAACCTTGTCTGCCACTTGGTCTGGTCTGACTGTTCCTCAATTGTTCCCTGGAGCTTCTGCCTACTTGTAGAAGACACTCCATGTTCCACTCCCCCATGTTCTTGTTCACTATATATATGTACATGTTCATTCCTCCTGTCCAGTGTTCATCTCTCAGGACATCCCAACCAGTTAGGATCTTTCCTGGGTCATGAAAAGCAAAATGAAACCCTGGCTCTTCCTTGGTCCTGAGGTATGACAACAGTGCATCAGCCAGGGGCTGCTGCTCCTCTACCAGCCTTGGTGTTGAGAGCCATTAGTGGCACCCCAGGACACAAATCAAAAACCCTCTTGGGATGAATATTGAGGATTTCTCGTGATCTGATGCTGGATGTTTTTAGTGGTATTTTTCTATACCCCCTACATGCCCTTAGAACAGACTGGTTCTGTCTTAAATGCCTGAAATGTGCCTTTTAGGATAAAGAACAACTATATATTTGTAATGGAAGTATTCTAGGTTAGGAAAGTTTAAATGCATTAATCTGTACTGGGGAAGAGGGTCGGCTATGAAATGAGGGTCTGTAAGCTTTTGGTTCTCACTTTTAAGCTGATGATGTGTTTTAAGGTGACTGGGTAAAGTGCTGTTAATTGTCTGCTGACATTCTGGTTGAAGCATGAAAAGGAGCCCTCACATGGAGGAAGAGGAGGTCCGGCACCAGCAGCTGTTTGACCTGTGTCTTGGTCACTTAGATTAACCTGAGCATTATTTTGCTGTCATACATGGCGTCCTTATGACTGTGCTTTCAATGTGTGATGCTGTTTTAAACCCTGCTTTTCAGGTCAGAAGCTGTAGAAAACCCAAAGCTGCACCCTGTGGTCTCTTGGGAAGAAATTAGTGAAATGGAAATTTAAAGAACAATACAAAGAATGAATTAAAAAGAGTTTGTTCTTTGAAAGGCTAGAGTGACACGTCCTTAGCCAAATGTACCAAAATAAAAGAGAGAAGATGCAAATTAATGAATTAGAGATGAAAAGAAGGGAAGTTCAACTGAGACCAGTGAAATTTAGAGAATTACTAGAGAACTTTAAAAATGTGTATTCCGTTAACTTAGAAAATCTAGAATAAATGAATGAATTCCTAGACTTATACTATCTAACAAAATTATACCAAGAAGGATATAGAAATAATGTAAATGCATTTATTATCAGCAATGAAACGGAAGCCATAATAGAATTCCCCAACAAAGGAAAGGTTAGATCGATTCAGCAATTGATTGATTCTACCAGATCTTTGATATAAAGTAATGTTTTCTAAATTATTCTATATAAAGGAAAGAAGGAATCCTACCAAACTCATTTTATGAAGCCAGTATTATCCTGCTACCTAAACTGTATAAAGATAATAACAACAACAAAGAAAATTATTCACCAGTGTCTCTTACGAACATGAATGTAAATATCCTTAGTTACATACTTGCACTCCAAATTCAACAACACATTACAAAGATCATACAACATGACCACATTGGCTTCATTCCAAAGGTATAACAATGGTTCAACATATGCAAATCAATAAATGCAATACACAGCATAAATGTGCATAGAAATTAAATGATCATCTCAACAGATGCAGAGAAGGCCTTTGACAAAGTTCAGCATCTCTTGATCAAAGCTCTGAATTAGCTAGGACTAGAAGAAAAGCACCTCAAATCAGAAAGTCTATATATGACACACATTATTCTAAATAGGGGAACACTGAAAGCATTTCTTCTTCTAAAATCATGAATGAGACCTGCCATCTACTTTTTACTTGATATAGTTCTGGAATTCTCAGTGAAAGCAATAAAGCAAGCAGAAGAAATGAAGGGATACAAATAACAAGAGAAAAAAAATCAAATTTTCTCTATTTGTGCATCATCTGATCCTAAGCTTAAAAGACTCCAAAGACATCACTAGAAAACTCTTTAGTGAGATAAATCCTTACAGAAAACCAGAAAAGACAATATAGAGATGCTTTTAATGTTGTATCTAAAAAGAACCACAATATTTGAGTCATATTTGCAATATATTGAATGTAATAAAGGTGCTAGAGTTAGCAATACAATATGCCTAAACCACATTACGATTTTAGTTGTGATCGGAAAGTATTCCAACTCAATGCACACAATATAATAAACAGCTTCACCTCTATTGACTCCATGGCAATATTGAAAGGTTTAGCATTTAGCCTTTAAAATGAGAGACTTAAGTATTTGGTATAACAAGGAAGAAGCACGTCTTAAAAATTAGAAAATTTAAGCTAGAGAAACTTCTACTTAATAGTGCTTTAATAGTATTTGTATTTTTGAATTTTAAAATTTTGTTTGAAGACAATTTTCACTCTTTAAAATGCTGCAAATCATACAGTCTAAACCTTGAAATAATGAAAAATATTCCTTTTCCTATAACCATTAACCTAGATTTGTAATTTTTAAAACTCAGATAAATTTTTTATATTAGTATGATAAATGCACAGAGAGAAAGAGAGAGAGAGAGAGAGAGAGAGAGAGAGAGAGAGACCTTACTAATTCTGTTGCTTCAAGCAGTTGGGATTTGGAGTGGGGTGAGAAAGCGTTTTAATGTTATATGCATGATGTGTGTGTGTGTGTGTGTGTGTGTGTGTATAATTTTGGTTTTCTTGTGCTAAAACAAGCACCACTGATTTTGCACCTTAAGGTACAGAGTAAAAGATAAAAAGATAAGTGTGACTACTACAGGATGAAAAACAGCTATCAATTCTGTGCTTCACAAAGTCTAGTTTCAGCATAGAACCCCCAGCATACAATGTGATATTGACTGTAATTTGCTTTTTAATATATTCATACAATCAATGGTGCCAGTACAGCTCTGCAAAAACTGACCTATGAACAGAAAATCGTTTTATATTTTACCTTTCTGTTTTATTTTCCACAAAAGAGAACATGACTCAGCATCAGTCATGGTAGAGACATTTGGATTTATCTCTCTATAAAATATTAAGTTGATGAAAAACAACTAAATTCTTTCTTAATCTCTCTTAAATTTTTAGAACAAGGTTCAAACATTTGGGCTTTTAAAATACATTTATTGAATTTTTGTAAATTTCATAAAATGTGTTTTTACTGTATTAAAAGTCTTTCCTTATTATCCAATTTCACACATTCTACCTCTATCTCAATATCTGTCTCTGTCTCTCTGTCATCTGGACCTCCATCTGCATCTGTATGATCTATATCTGTATCTGTATCTGTATCTGTCTCTCTGTCATCTGGACCTCCATCTGCATCTGTATCATCTATATCTGTAGCTGTATCTGTATCTGTATCTGTAGCTGTCTCTCTGTCATCTGGACCTCCATCTGCATCTGTATCATCTATATCTGTAGCTGTATCTGTATCTGTATCTGTAGCTGTCTCTCTGTCATCTGGACCTCCATCTGCATCTGTATCATCTATATCTGTAGCTGTATCTGTATCTGTATCTGTAGCTGTCTCTCTGTCATCTGGACCTCCATCTGCATCTGTATCATCTATATCTGTAGCTGTATCTGTATCTGTATCTGTAGCTGTCTCTCTGTCATCTGGACCTCCATCTGCATCTGTATCATCTATATCTGTAGCTGTATCTGTATCTGTATCTGTAGCTGTCTCTCTGTCATCTGGACCTCCATCTGCATCTGTATCATCTATATCTGTAGCTGTATCTGTATCTGTATCTGTAGCTGTCTCTCTGTCATCTGGACCTCCATCTGCATCTGTATCATCTATATCTGTAGCTGTATCTGTATCTGTATCTGTAGCTGTCTCTCTGTCATCTGGACCTCCATCTGCATCTGTATCATCTATATCTGTATCTGTATCTGTATCTGTATCTGTATCTGTATCTGCATCTGCATTTGTATCTGTATCTGCATCTGTATCTGTATCTGCATCATCTGTATCTGTATCTGTATCTGCATCTGTATCTGTATCAGCATCTGCATCTGTATCTGTATCTGTATCTATCTGTATCTGTATCTGTATCTGTATCTATCTGTATCTGTATCTGTATCTGTATCTGTATCTATATCTATATCTATGTCTAATCTATCTATATCTATATCTATATCTATCTATCTAATCTATATCTATATCTATATCTAATCTATATCATCTATCTATATCTCTAATCTATATACTCTCTTCCCAAGGCTCAGGGA
>NW_008330327.1:993299-996609 GCF_000622305.1 Nannospalax galili
ATCCACATATAAAGGACTATAGAGTCAAATCTGTTTTCCCAAATGCCCTTTCGTGTGATTCCATCCACTGGAACCTACTTAACCTACCAAAGGTCTCACCCTTAAGTGACACTGACTTACCTCCTCGCATCAGTCATCAGTTGCCAATAGCAAGTGGGACTTGTGCATGCTGCCATCATTGCTATGAATTCATATGAGAAGCTGCCTGAAAAACTGTTTCCCTGTGGTCATCCACCACCTCTCAAACATTTGGTTTTAAAGTAGCTAGGAAATGTGTCTACATGTCCACCTTATTTTTCTATATGGAACTCCCCATTGCTGTCCCTCTTTTGTTCAAATCCAGTAAACTTTCGGATCTGTAGGGCTTCTTTCCTTATTGTAAGCTCAACTAATCTCTCCCTTTCCTAGTTATTTTATTTTTAATTCACACATTTCTTTTTTTTCATTATTTATGCCTTCATAGACACAAAGGCATGTGTCTGACTGACCACCTTTAAGCAGGAAGAATTTTTACTTTTGCTTGGATAAAGTTGATGAAAATATTGAAAGAAACAAATATTTTTTCCCTCAATTTCTATTAAGCACATTGTGCACATGTGTGTATGTATGTGTTTGTGTCGGTGTGTTCAGGTATATGTGTGTAGCTGCACGTGTACAGGTGAGCACATGTATGTGGGGGTCAGGAGTCAATATCATGTGTTTTCTTTGTTCACTCTCCACCTTATGTTTTGAAGTAAAGTCTTCATAGAGCCTAGAGCTCATCAACTCAGCTATTCTGGCTTACCAATAATTCCAGGGATCCATATGTCCCTGCCCTACCAACACTTGGGTTACAGGCACATAGCTCCTCCTGACTTTTTTGTGGATTTGTGAATCCATCAAAACTCAGGTCCTGTTGATTGTGTGGCAGGCACTTATCCACTGAGCTGTCCTTTTAGCCTTCCATTAAGCATTTAGACACAAATTCATTACAATTGTGTATATAATAAGCAACACAATTGCTTCAAACTGTAGCACAGGTGTCCTATTTGTTTATTGTCAATATAACTAAAGGTTTTAGTATAATATCCAACATATTTTGATAATAGCAAATATAGTTAAAAATATGAACATTTATGTGACTAAGATAAGCACATTTATGTATTTATCAGTTGTCTGTTTATTTAAATGGTGTCAACCATTTTGCTCAAAAGAAATTCCTTCTCCTAAGTACCCAACTTATGTTGTAACCAAGAAATTATCATCTCCATTTCAGAATAAAAGGATTGGATGATAAGGAGTTTGGAAGATAGTCTTACATTGTAATCATCTCCAGTCCACTGCATAAAAACTGGCAAATTCAAATACTCCAACATTTCCATATTCCATATTAAATCAAAGCACAGTACAATATTCACTTATAATATTCATGATTCAAGCAATTTCTATTAAATAATATATGAGAGATTCAGTATATTTTTAAACCAGCTTCCTATATTTAGTATACTCCAAAGTATCCTAAAATATTAATGCTGGTAGAAGATAAATTTCAAGA
Source organism: Nannospalax galili (assembly GCF_000622305.1). Lineage (NCBI taxonomy): Eukaryota > Metazoa > Chordata > Mammalia > Rodentia > Spalacidae > Nannospalax > Nannospalax galili. The sequence goes on from NW_008330327.1 coordinate 994,834, forward strand.
AAAGTTTCAACAAACTTTAAGACATTGTTTTCTTTATGAATCTCATAGTAGGAGCCCTAAATATAAATGTTAGCTGTTTCATAAATTCACTACACGTTCACACACAATGTAATTGTATATGTATGAAATTTCTGTATCTCAATGCCTACTACAAATAAATTCAAGAGAAGAAATTTTAACGTATTTAGTGTATCAATTTTAATTTACTAAGGTTTATATAGTCTTGCTACATATTTTATAGACAGAATTGCGGCATTTTCTTTCTGACGCAGCACCATCAAAATTGGGGTGGGGAATGCAAGGGCAGGCAGGGGAGGGGGTACGGAGAGGGAGAACTAACAGTAAACGCCTTTAGAAAAAGCCATATGAAAACCTACCACTATACAAGTCTCTTAAAGTATATACATATACATTATAAAAAGAGATTAAAAGGCATCACCTAATAGCAGGAGTACATTGCTCCTACTAGACACCTTAGGTTAACAAAGTAAAAGCCAAATTTCATGAATCGAGTCCCTGTTTTGAAACTGTTGACCAGGAGTCCCACAGACACTCAGAGAATACTGGCCATTGCCCTTGATCTCAGTCATCCACTAGAACTTCATGGTAAGATCCTATTGTTGAAGATACTACGTACATGAATCATAGAATAAACAACAAGAAATCAAGCTGGTACTGATTTCAAAGCTTCAGCTCTATTGGCTAGCTCTCATGGTGCTAGAAGGTGCTATGCTTGCTACCAGAATTAAAAATTAATCGTTAACCTTACTGAGCTCTTAATCCTGTGTACTTTAACAACAACTGGACTGTCAAGCTATTCCTTCTGGTACAACAGTGTAGCATGAATATTATGGGAGTAATCAACCACCAACCACTTTGTAATTACAGTTAAGATCTGCTTCAAAAGATGGAGCCCATACCGGGCATTAATATCGGGTCTAGGAACCTGTGTCTAGATGGGGCACAGGCTATAGGGGAGAACCTAATACTATTATTCTGCTTTATATATATAGGATTAGAGTGACTCCTGATGACATTGTTATTACTAATAGATTAATGCATCTCTCAACTCTCACCAGAGAATCTTTCTTACTCTGAAGATTGTGATTAACACAGAGACCCACAACTGGCCAACGTGTACAAAATAGGAGACTGCAGAGTGTTTATTTACGAATAGGACATTTATATCAAGCTTCAGGCTCCCAAGGCTCAGGGGTCATTATGGAAGGGTGGGGGAGATTATAAGAGCCAGCAGTGGTGGATGACCACAAGGAAACAGAATTTTCCAGACAGTTGGGAAGTTACTCATATGCGCTCACAGCAGTGCTGACAGCATGCACAATTTCCCCATAAGCTCAAATCAGACAAAACCCAGCATAGACATGGGGAAGTGGGTAAGAAACTGCAACCCTACCTGAGAAAATGTTGACAACTGATGTCTGCTGGGAGGGGGAGTCAGTCTTATTTAAGGGTGTGAGTCCTGATAAGTTAATTGGGCTCCAGTGAATGAATCCACACAGAAGGGTATTTAGGAATTTGGAGACACAAATTTGACTATAGGCCTTAATTTCCATGATCAAAATATGTTGTAAGGGACTGGAGAGATGGCTCAGCGGTTAAGAACACTGACCGTTCTTGCAGAAGACCAGGGTTCGAATCCCAGCACCCACATGGCAGCTAACAACTGTTTGTAACTCCAGTTCCAAGGGATCCGACAACCTCTTGTGTCCTCCATGGGCATTGCATGACACTGGTGCACTTACCTACATGCAGGCA
>NW_008330327.1:996652-1015649 GCF_000622305.1 Nannospalax galili
ATATATTGTAAGAAATTTGAAAAACTAATAAAGGAAAAAAGAAATAACAAAAACTAAACAAATTTAAAAAATGTTACTACATTAAATGAAAACTAAAAAACTTAAATGTAATTTCAAGCTCGATTCCTGTTTGAATTGTAAAAGCAAGCAAATATTTCTTTTGTAATATGAAGTTTTAATAAATTTACTTGGAAATAACCTGCTCAATTCAGTAATAAATGGTTAAACAAATTGACACCTTCTCATCTTCCTTTCACATGACATTGCTCACACTATCACCTTAAACAGAAATGTATTGGGTCTGGAGAGATGGCTCAGTGGTTAAATGTATGTCACTGTTCAGTTTCCAACACCTACATGGTGGCTAACGACAATCTGTAACTCCAGTCCTGGGATTGAACACCCTCTTCTGACCTCCATGGGCGTGCACAGTGGTGTAAATAAACTCACGTAGGCACACAAAGACATAAAAGTAATAAAAAGCAATATTTTGAAATAATGAGAAAAAGAAAGAGATACATATCTGCACCACTTCTGTTTAAATCCTAGAGTCTTACTTATCTTTTGAATACAATTATCGTCTTCAACTCTAAATACAGCTAAAATAAACAGGAAAGACTGTGTTCCTAGCTCCTTTATAGCATGTGATAGTACATTTTTAACTATAAATAATTAAAAGAAAATAGGGTAGATATAATAAACAAGCATGCTAGAGTCAATGAAATAAATATTGCTTTTCAATTTATAGCATAAAATAAAGACAAAATTATTATTCATTGTGTGTATTTGCGGCAGATTCTTTCCTACACTTTTTCGTCTTATTTTCTTTTCTTGCTAACACTTGACATTTTCTTGACATGTTTCTTATTTTGTTGACTTTGTCATGAGCAGAGAAAATGTAGTTCAGCATCCATCTTTTAAATTGTGCCGAAAGTAAAACTTCTCTGGGTCAAGACACGGAGTGCTAGTTTTTCTTTTATTTAGGAACAATGCAACTTGATATAAAAATCCTGAGAAAGAATTGGAAATTAGAGTTGAGTGATAGCAAAGATTCTAAGAAAAGGAAACCATTGACAGCAAATCGAGGAAAGAAAAATGAGGCACTCTGGCTGCGAAATTTGAGAACATTGCAAAATTCACCTTGAGAGTAATGTGCCTATTGACCATTTTGGCATTGAAATAGAAAACAGGATGTACAAAGCCACAGATGAATGGATAAAATGCTTCATTCAGCTCCTGAGACATCGCAGTTGGCAAGCAGCTCCTTTCCTGGAAAAGGGGAACAGGAGAGAAGCCTTGTGCTACAATTAGGAGAGGTTTTGTTTACTGACTTGACCATGGGGGGGATAATTAAGATTCTATCCGCAGAAGTGGTCATGTATCTAATCTGATTCCTTAAATGTTGGATGAGAATACTATGATACAGGGAGGTCAGCAATTTGCTCAAGTAAAATGAAGCTAGAAGGCAGATCTACTGGCTATTTCTGAGGTAGACTGTCCAAGATTTCCCTAACAGTAGAATCCTACCGTAAGATTCATAGAACAATGGTTATTTAGACTGCAAGCTTCGTTACCATTATTGTATGGGAAAGTAATAACAGCTGTGGCAACGGGCCCAGGAAAGGGCAACAGACGGTCTGGGTGGGTGCAGCATGGATTCCTGATGATGTTGAAAAAGTGATGGCATATGAACCTTCCAAAAGACAAAAGTTAATGAACTTAGACATAATTCTTGAAAACTATTTAATTACATTTTTTTGATGGGAGGTGTGTCAGAGGATAACTTTCTGGAATTGGTTCTCCTTCTACAATGTGGATCCAGGGGAGCAAACTCGGGTCCTCAAGCTTGGCAGCAGGTTGACTTTTACCCACTGAGCCATCACACTGGCTCCTTTGAAAGCTATTTAAAAGCAAGAGATTGTATTCAAGTCCAAATTTTTTTAAAAAGTGGAATTTTATTCTTAAAAAAAATTGTACTTAAAAAGTGCAAAAACAAAATATTCTCTTGAAAGCCTCTGATAGGGAGGAGAAACACCTTCAGGTTCAGGGAGGTATAGGAAAGAACTCTGTCCTAGAGGAGCAGAAGGTATTTCTACCTTGTGAGATAAGTAGAGACATAGTAAGGACCAAGATCTGCCTATGAACTGAACTAAGTTCTGCAGAACTCCCAACTGACTACAAGTTACCATTGTGCAAAGACCAGAAAGACAGGCTTGAAAGACACATTCCCCAGGGGACTGTTTTGTAACTATACCCTACAGTATAGTTACCCTACAGTGACCGGACAAAAGAAATCTAAAGTTTTTCTTGTTTAAAATGGGGAGAAACGAGTCTGAAATTACTGGACCATCTAGAATTTTCAGAGGCATCTCCAGAAGCTGAGGAATGATGGTATGTGAACCACCATATTGGAGTTAAATGCCTGAAAAGTAAAAACAATATTTTGAAAGCAAAACAAGATGATACAAGGCATGTAAAGGAACGGTGATGCAACCAGGAGCTCACTCTGATTTATCATAGTAAGAAGAAGTTAGAGGGCAAAGTGAAAGATCTTCGAAAACACTATCAAAAAATAAGACAGGTCAGAATCGTGGTGTTGGTGCAAGCCATCACCACAGTACTTGCTAGGCTGAGACAAGAAAAATGCCGGTCTAGCCAAGGGAAAACAGGGAGACCTGTCTCTAAATAATAAAATTAAACAGTTAATTAAGCAATTCCGCAATAATAGTGTGTGATTTTCAGATGCTTCTCTTAGTTATTGATAAAAAGGCAAAGAGAGGGCTAGAGAGATGGCTCAGCAGTTAAGACCAATGGCTTCTCTTGCAGAGAACCCAGGTTTGGTTCCCAGCAACCACATTGCTCTAGTTCCAGGGGATCCAACACCCTCTTCTGACCTCCACTGGCACTGCATGACCCATGACACAGGTGCACTTACATATATGCAGGCAATATATTCACATACATAAAATAAAAATAATAAAATATCTTCTAAAAAGTAACTAGAAAATAAATGTAAGATTATAATCATCATAATGATACTGTCAGCCACTTTTAACTAATATATGTCAATAGAACACTGTAATCAGCAATTACAGAAAATATATTTTTGTTCAAATCCACATGGAACACTCATCATAAACATAACAAGAGCAGACAGGGATGGAGACACAGCTCCACCTCACTCTATCACCATCTGCAATCTGGAGAGTTCTGTTTAGAGACTTCCACCCATTCAAAACAGGGATTCCTGGCTTCAAGTGAATGGATTTTGTTGCAAAGGCAGTATGAAGCAGACTGGACTCTATTAAAAATAGAAGGTCTTCAAAGAAAGAATAAAGCACACCCCAAAGCATGTTTGGGCTTCTCAAGGGAGAGTCATGCTTTACAATTCGGATATATATTTCCTTTGGTTCCTTTGGTGTCCTAGTTACACTGTCTAGAGGGTATAATTTGCTACAGGTTTAAAGGTTAAAGAATTTTCTTTAGTAAACAAAGTAGTAAGATGGGTTTAGGAATTAGAGCAGAGTGCTAAAAAAAATCCATTGAAATTATAGAGCATTTTAGTACTAAATAAACATGGTTAATTTACTTTATTTGGTATTCTTGACTGAGGTGTCATTTATTTAAGTAAACAGCATTTATTTGTTGTCTTTGACAAGATGATTTGGGAGAAATATATGGGCGATCTGGGTTTTATCGATGCTATCTGCAGTTTCCTGCCTTTATCAGCAGAAAGAGCAGGCCAGCCTCCAGAATGATGGACCTCTTCCTTTCCCAGGCTTTCTCTTTATTTTCCCATAGGTTTCCCTGTCTTTCTATCCTGCCTCAGTTCCAATGTCCTCGAGTTTCAGAACATTTGCCACATCCTCACCTGTGTCCTTCTCTCTCATCTGTGTCTCTCACACAAGTAGCTCAGGTTAATCCCAGGACTGTGTAATCCATACACATTTCACTCCTTTCTGCAATTCCTGGGGCCCTTTTCCGAGTCCTCGTCCTTAAAAGACAGTGTTGGTTGTGTGAGGTTTTAGTCAGTGTTGCTGCTAAGTAGGTAGGCACAATTCGGCTTTCAACAGAAGGCATGGGAACCCCTTTACTGGTTTCTCTGAACACTAACAGTTTCTCTCTCAAACTGCTGCCTTCAATGAGGGCACAGCTCCACTGGTGTTGCCTTCAGATCAAAGCACAAAAGAGTGAGGAGGAGGTGAGAGTAAACGAAAAACTCAATCAATGTTGTTTTTCAAATTTGGTCATGCATTTCCATTTATTTAGTATATTTTGTTTTCAGAGTCTTCTGTGGCATTTTTGTATGAATGCTTTACCTGCATGTATGTGTTTGCCTGTGGGTACAATGCCCATAGAAGCCAGAAGAGGGCATTGGATCCCCTGGAACTGAAAAGAGATGGTTGTTAGCTTCCATGTGGGTGCTGGAAAACAAACCAGGGTCCTCTACAAGAGCAGCCAGCGCTCTTAACCACTGAGCCATCTTTCCAACACCGTTCTGCAGTTGCTTATTTATTGTACCACACCCAGAGTGTGTGGCTGCAAACTTTAGCAAAGAGGCTGATGTTGATTTGCTGCGTTTTGGTCATCACCATACGTACACAGTTGATCTTGTTCATCCTCTGCTTTTATTTCTAATTTTATGATGATCTCAAACATTTACATATTTATAAATTAATATAAAGTGATAAAATAACATATGCTTTACATAACTATCTCCACTTGCACTATGTAAATGTCATGATTTCTTTTTCTCATGGTTACATAGTATCCCATTGCATATGCATACATTTTTTTATCTATTCATCTACTGATGAATATACACATTTTTTTAATCCATTCACCTGCTGATGGATACCTAGGCTGGTTCCATTTCTTAATTACTGTGAATAGTATGACAGATATGAAAGTGTCCCATCTCTGACAGGTGGACTGAGTACCTAGGAGTGGTATAGTTAGATCATATGCAAGTTCTATTTTTAACTTTCGGAGGAATCTCCATGCTGGTTTACACACTGGCTGTGCCACTTTGGCTTCCAACAGCAGTGAATAAGGATTCTTCCTCCATCACATCCTCACATTCTGACTGGAGAGACTGGAAACCAAAAGCAGTTTTACCTTCCATTTCCAAGATGAATACTAAAGGATTTTGAATTCTTTTTTAAAATACCTATTGTCCGTTTGTATTTTTTTCTTTTGAGACTGTCTTTTCAGTCATTTTCTTATTGTGTCTGTTCTGGGAGATGTTTAATTTTACAACTCTTTGTATATTATAGATATTAACCTTGTTTGATTCTGCAGCCTGTCTCTTCGTTCTGTTCATTGTTTCCTTTGCTACGTAGAAGCTTTTCAATTTTATGTAGTCTATTTGTCACTTTTTGCAATTATTTCCTGTGCTATTGAAATCCTTTCAGATATTCCTTGCCTACACTCATATCTTGGAGAATTTACCTGAATTTTCCTCTAGCAGTTTCATAGTTTGAGACAGGTTTTACATTTAGCACTTTGATCAACTTGAATTGATTTTTGTATAGGATAAGAGGTATATATGTAGTTTCATTCTTCTACAGGTAGTTTCCCCAGTTGCTGTTCTCCCTCTCCTAGAAATCAGGTAACACCCCCATGTCTCCTAGATTAAGACCTGACAGGGGTCTGATGACTGCTGAACATTCAGGCCTTGGTGGGAAATGTATGCCCAGCTTCCTTCCTTACCCACCGCTGCCCAGGATCAACACAGCTTTGAACTCCCCTTTTCTGCCTTGTGATTCCCAGTATGTAGGCTTGGCCAGATTAAGTCATGTGATGTGGAGCATTCCTCACTGTCCTGGTTTGTTTCTCCATTGCTGTGACAAAACAAACACTCTGACCAATACCAACTTGGGGAGGAAAGGGTTTATTTGTCTTACATCTCCCAGGTCGCAGTTCATCAGGGAGCCCAAGGTAGGAACTCAGGGCAGGAACCTGAAAGCAGGAGCTGGAGCACAGGCCATGGAGGAATGCTGCTTACTGGCTTACTCCCCTGGCCCCTGCTCAGCCTGCTTTCTTATGCAACACAGGCCCACCTGCCCAAGGGTGGCACCACCCATAGTGGGCTGGGCCCTCCCACATCACTCATCAAGAAGATGCCCCTCAGACATGGCCACAGGCCAGTCCAATAGAGGAAATTACCCAATTGAGGCTCCCTCAACCCAGGTGTGTCAAGTTGACACTAAAGCTACCCAGGACACCCACTCCTGAAAACCTATGGGTCAGAAACTCCCTTTGTTCTCTGAATTTGAAGAGAAGGTTCTATCCTCTCTGTCCCATCATACTGCTTATGTGATTTCTATGTCTTTTAATGCTTTCCCATTTCAAAGCCCAATCCTAGTCATGAGGGTTTGTCTCTGTATAAAGTTCATTATGAAAGATAATTTCATGTCAGCCTCTTTGCAAGCACGCCTGTTACTTTGCTTTATTTAAAAGAATTTAAAAAAATATATTTTATTTATTTTTATTTTAAATGTATGAGTGTTTTGCCTGCATGTAGGTAAGAACACCCATGTTGTGCAATGCCCAAGGAGGTCAGAAAAGGGTCTCGGATGTCCTGGAACTGGAGCTACAGACAGGTGTTAGCCACCATGTGGGTCCTGAGATTCAAACCTGGGTTTGAGCAGTCAGTACTCTTAACCACTGAGTTATCTCTCCAGCACTTATCTGCAAGAATTTTGTTGAGAATTATTGCAGCTATGTTCATAGGGTAAATTTTTCTTTTTTTCTTGTGTCCGTAAGTGGTTTGGATACAAAGGTAATACCAGATTTGTAGGATGAGTTTGATGGTATGCCTTCCCTTTTTTAATTTTTCAGAATAGATTGAAGAGTGTTGGTTCTAAATGTTCTCTGAATTTTTAGTACAATTCAACTGCAGGCAGCCAATCCTGAGATTTTCTTTGTGGGGGTTTTACTACTGTTATTGTATCTGATTACGTTCTTTATATCATGTTCACTTAACTTTGGGAGGTTATATATGTTCAGGAGTCTTTTTATTTCTTCTATATTTTGAAGTCATTGGAATTTAAGATTTTAAACTACTTCCTAATGCTTCTCTGGATTTCAAAATAACCCCTAATGCTTTTATGGATTTCACTGGACTCTTTGTAACCTTTTATTTTCCATCTCTAATTATATTGAATCTCTCTTCTTTTTGGTTAAGAGGTTGTTAACCATGTTATTTTTTCAAAGAACTAACTTTTTGTTTAGACCTCCAGGATAGTTCCAGGATAATGGATTATTTTTCTAGACTGTGCTCATATAGAGTAAAGAAAGATGACTTTTCTCCACTGCTGACCTGCTTACCAAAAGAATCACTGTCCTACCAATATCCATAACTCACTGTGACGCTTGCAAGTTCTATGCACTTGTTCTGAGGGTCAAGCTTCAATTATGTATGGTTTATCATTTGGAGGATTCTGCTTTTCTTCTTCCTGTCAGGGGTCCATGCAGCTGGGTCTGTGTTGGGCTCTGATCCTTACTTTCTTTGTGAATTTCTGAATCTCTTCCTCTCTTTGGAATAGAATCTAATATTTTTGCTCTGACCCTGTCTTTATTGGGTCCCACGTGGGCAGTTTCTAGTCTGCCATTTACCTGGAAGTCAGGAGAATCTGGAGAGGTACTGTTGTTAGTCTTATTGGATAGAAAGTATGGGGTTCTGGTGTCCAAGGGCAGCAGAAGAATATCCCAGTTCCAAGAGGGATGGAATCAGTGTCCTCTGCTTATTTTTTTCTATCCAGGTCTCTAACTGATCAGATGATGCCCATGTACGTTAAAGGTGCAAGTCTCCTATGCAGTATACCAACTCACACTCAATCTCCTCTAGCAACATCATCAAAGACTCACCTAGAGTCAATGCTCCATCAGTTCTGTTGATATTGCTTATTTTAAAATTAACTGGCACAGTGACAAAGTAAAAACTAGACTCCACATACCTTAACCACTACAAATCAAACTACCAAATACAGGAGAAGTTTATGAATCAGCCTGTAGTGTGGAAGCTATGGAAGAGCCATGCTACCACATTTTCTAGCTTTACCTTTACTCTATGTGTTAGTTCAGCTGCTATAGCAAAAACACCAGCAAACCCAAAAATTTAGTCCTTATAGTTGTAAAGATTATAGATCCAAGATCAAGGCACTTACTCATTTTCTGCTTCAGGATCTATCATGGGCTTACAGGTGGCCATCCTTTTGTTACAGCCTTACACAAGGTAGAGAGTTCTCTGATCGCTGTCTCATTCTCTCCTATTAAGGGCACTAAGCCCTTCTGGAGGCTCTGATATAACTAAACTGAATGTTTAAGAAAAATATGGATTTTAATCCTTCTTCTCTCTGTTTCTGTCAGCAAATTTTAGCCAACAAGTTTGTGGTTAGAATGCTAACACAGCCAACTAGAACCACTGGCCTTATGTCCTGATGAAGCATTCTCAATTCTGTTTGTCTCAGGTAGAGACTTCTGCAACAATTTCAGACAGAGCATTTTTTTAAACATTTTTTTTCTAAATTTATAATAATCTGCCTAATTTTGAGACTGTGCATAAGTTTTCTCATTGCAACCCAATGCCTAAGATATAAAAGATATGTGCTACTTCCCCTTGAGGCTCAGAACTTTGAAGCAGGAGTCTCTCAGGGCCAAGGCTGAGCCCAAGTAAACCTGATTTCTTCATCTCCTGGTGCCATCTTTGTTAGATTTAGGAGTGCAGAAAAAGGAGTTTAAAGTTAAGAAATAAGAACCAGATCCAGACCTGCAACAGGCAAGGAATATGTCCTTTTATTCAGAGGACACAGTAGAGGACAGAGGCCTTGTTGCAAGAAGAAGGTGTCTGTATGGAACAGAGGGGCGGTTTCCACTAATAGGAATTCTGCTGCACACAGCTCCAGGAGTTTACTCGGTGCCAGGGTCTGGTGTCCTTGATTGACAGTCTTCTTCTCAAGATTATTTCTCAGGCAGGTGAGCTATCTTAGGGAACTAAAGGAGACAGGTTAGCTCCATAAACAGTCTCCCTTATTCCAGGGAGTGACCAGTTGATAAGGCTTGAGCAAGGCCAGGCTGTCAATTTAGGACCACTTTAAGGGATTTATGACTTTATGGCTTCCCTTAATGAAGCTTATGGCTCTTCTACAATTCACACCTTCTGTCAGTCTTACCTGGCCTGCAACAGCTTCATCTTCAAAACTTGATCTAAGTATATTTATCTTCTAAAGCATCTACGTTCAAACATCATCAGGTTGAGAATTGGTGGAATGATTATGAATGAATATGTGAATATGAATAAAAACTTGGGGTAAACACTAACACTCAGTCCATGGTGCCTTGTAACCAAAAGTATAGCAATTTCCTCTGAGGTAAAGACATTCCATCTTGGAGGGAGCTCAAGATGCAGGATGCTAAAAGGGAGGTACACAATAGATTGTCTAAAGGGAGGCAAACTACAGACTGTGCAAAGGGAGGTAAACTACAGCATGTTTTAAGGGGCAGTGAAATGGTCCATCAGGGAAGCTTATTAAGCTCAGGAAGTAAACAAGTCAATAGCTTCAAGAAGTCCCTGAAATTGACCAGATCCGCCAGGCCCCTCCCTCTCTGCAGCCACAGCCAGTGGCGGCCACTCCTTGGTTCGAATGGGTGCCTCTCCTTCATTCTCATGGGCGCCTCTCCTTCATTCTCATGGGCACCAGCCGTTGCTCCTCCACTCACCCTGGGCTGAGGCTGCTCTTCTGCTCACCCTGTACTGCCTCTGATCGTAGCTGCTTCTGCCCTGTCCCAGACCCCAAGGCTGGTGAGGAGACTGTCAGCAGGGCCGCATTCAGACACAGAAGACCAGGTTTGGTGAAGCAGATCCGATTTATTGTAGAAAGGTACAGGCTTATATGGGGGTAGGGGTCCAATCAAGAAGTTACAACTCAGATCTTTGGCAGGGCTGTGTCCTATCATGACATCGCAAGTCAGACACCTTATTAGCATAATAAGTTTCAGGTTGCTTAGTTTAAGGTTTGCTGTAGGAGGGCCTGGATTCCTGGGAACCACGTGACCCAGGTTGTTGCAATATCTAAGTGTTGCAATTTAGAATCTCAAGGGTGGTGATCAGAGAGTGGTGAGATCTAGGCATCAGTCTCATGATCTGCCAATGGGAGCAATTGTTACAAGGTGTTCCTTGTGGCTCTGGTGGTCTGGCCATTGCCTCAGGTCTGCTGTAGAGCTGTCAATAAGACTTTCACCCTAGGCTCAAGCCTGTCTCCCACACCTCTCCAAACAAAAGTCAGAAGGACTGCTGACAGATATAAGGCCAGCTGAGCTGCTGGAAGAGGCAGAGAACAACTGATCTGCCCCAAAGAGACACCCTACAACCTGTTGAGCTGCCTGTAGACTGTGCAATGTTCTCCAGTTTTCCTGATTTAGCCAGCTGTCCCCACTGGGGTGAGCATTTGGTGATGCAAGTGTCTTTGAGTCATTTTTACCCTTGTAACTCCTTGCCCATACTCCTATAAATAGCCTCAATAAAGCTCATTGGTTCACCGGTAAGTTGGATTTGGTGGTATCCTTATTTTGGTCTGTCGTTGGTTTCCTAGCTGGGGTGAGTAGATGTCTCTTCACATATCCCCAGGAATAATGTTATACCAAACAAAAATAACTGAGTAGATAAATAAAAAAAAAAAAAACAGAAAAAAAGAATGTAAAATTTATTTCTGAACAGATGGCAATAAAGCTAAAGTTACTAAATATATTTGTATCCCTATCTGTATGAGTCTGAATAAAGCTGAAGCTGTTCATCTATTAATCCTCAACCTTATTTACTATTAATAAACTTAGTGACCTTAGGAAAACATTTAAGATATCAAACTCACAATTTTTCCTTCTTGCTAAAATACAAAAGGAGCATATAAAGCTTTGGATAGAGTAAATAAGGGGGTATATATAATAGGCCTAACAGAGTGCTTTGTATTCAGTAGGCGCTCAACAGATAGTTGCTAATTTGTATTTGCACTCTATAATTTGATAGATAGTAGCATGTCAAGTGCCTCCAGGTGATTGGCTCAGGCTTTATCTGACTAGAGAGTCACTAAAGTACTTAATTCTTGCCAAGACTCTAATTGGGAGAACATAATCCATTGTAGTACTTCTAACAAATATTCATACATTGGAGATTTTCCAGTTTAGACTAAATTGTTCTCAATGCTTCTCTAGGCAATTTCAATGCCCTCCAAAATCTGTACCTTGGCAACGTTCATTGTCTAAATTCTTGAAATAGGCTTAAATAATTGATTGAAGAAAAGAATTCAGAATCTCATACTGTTAACAAGATTGGATTTTTGACTCCCCTGAGCCTAATTATCTCCACAGAAAGTGCTTTGTCTTGTCTCTTAAAACAATCAACCACACCTCCATTTTGTTTCTGATTATTATCTATAGGTATTTTCTCCAAAGGAGTTATTACTTTTTAATTCAGTACTGTGATAGGCAGAATCAAGTGTTATCCAGACTTCTTTAAGAGTAATTGATTTTGTAGCTTCCTTATTTCATGGGTTTTTAAAGGAGATGCTAGAGCCACACATTTCTATTAGATGCCCTAATTTCCATAAATTCTCTTGCTACAACTAAAGTTACTGTATTTGTTCTCTCCAAGGAAACAGTATCTCTAAAAGGTGTCATATTTAGGAGCTGGAATGCCCTTATCCACTTTTTCTCTTAGTCATGGTAGAAAACCATTTCATGGAAGAAGAGGAACTTGCAGTAAGTAGAAACATTTCAGGCTAGCTACTTTTAAATCACACAAAGATTTTATTATTTAAAAGTACTTTGAAGTAGCTCCATTGAGTATTGATTAAAATTGTCTTGGTTTAGGCAATCTGGTGCTCATGTAATTAAAATGGCAATGCTCATTCTTACTGTCACAGTTTGGTCCATCTATTCCTCCTGTAGGCCTTCTAATTCCCTTTATGACCTTTAATAAGACCTCAAACTCTAATCTGTCAGACTTATTCCCAGGAAAAAAATTATTCCTTCAACTTCTGCTGAACATTTATTTATATAGTGACATGATGTTAATAATGCCTGAAGGAATTGACCAGGTTTTAATATAATTTAGAAAGAACAATTATTTCTCTGAAACCAAGATTTAAATTTAAATAGTCTGATGACCTAAATCTCAGACACTTCTGCAGGAGAAAAATCCAGAAAGACCACTTTGATAAGATTTTTGAAATTTCATCCTTTCTAAAGAAATTGCCTGGGATGCTGATGATGCAAAGGATGTATATGAAGCATGTCATTTCACTGTCACCTCACAAAAGCTACATGCCTCTTTTCATGAGCACGTGAGACACCTGCCATCTCGTACACCTTGTTGAAATACTCTGCCCTTAACCCAGTTACCTTGCACACCGGGGCTGACAAGCAGTTCTCATGTTCCCATCTGTAACACTGTCAGTTTCATGCACAGGCTCCATCCCCATCTGGTTTACTTCATCATCTTATCTCATTGGAACGAGAGTCATGCAGGTACAAGACCATTACAAGAACAAGGTACATTAATCTGTGTCTGCCTGTCACAGAAATCAAAGACTCTTCTTCAGACTCCAGTTACAGTTGGGATCATTTCTAGAATTTCATAATTTCCAAAATTACTTTTTAGCTGTTTGAAAATTCACTGCTCACTCAGTCTACCTGTGATGATTAATCTTGTCTGTTATCTTAACCAGATTTGGAATCAACTAAAATGTAAGGCTCTGGACATACCCGTGAGGAATTTTATGATGAGGTTATTTTAACTGGGAAGACTAACCTAAACGTTTGCAGCACCTCCTGGTGGTAGCCAAAATCAAAGAAGGTCCCAGGGGAAGCTGGGCCTTTGGTGTCCTTGGCTTTGTTTCTCTCTGGCAAGCACATTTACTCTGTTCCTGCTGCTGTGCACCTTCACTGACATTAAACCATGATATGAAAATGTACACTGGACCATTAATCACGTAGGCCTTCAGTACCATGCTGGGTGTGCAGGTGAACCCAGCATTGTCAGAAGCTACCAAATTCTAAGTCTCTCCAATGTAAAGACATCCTCTTTTCGGACTACCCAGACCATATCATGTAAACCAAGCCAATAAATACCCTTTTAACACATATCTCTTCCTCTAGGAAACATCAGCTAATATTGTGTATCTTGGGTAGGGACACAAGATAAATATTTAGATTATTCAGGTCTCTTCTTTATTAAAAAGTTTAAGATCTCGCTGGTTGTAGGGTTTAAGCAAGCATCTCGTATATAAATTAAACAAATCTAAGTGGGTACATATACTAGACTGTGCTTAAAGATTTGTTTTGGCCACTCTACAGTGGCATTTTAGTTTGAGTCCTGATATGCCAAATGGTACGAGAAGTTTCATTACTCTCATAATGAGGCTACCTGGGGACAGTTATTTCTCTTCTACATGGGTACAGAAGTGGTTTGAAAGGAAAGGGAGTGAAGATAGATCTGAGTTTTGATGGTGGGTAGGGAATGAAGCTATAATGAAACTTCCTGTTTACAGCATAAAAATCGTGCAGGCATCATAGGAGGGAAAACGGGCTTTGCTGTCAGCTTGCTCACATATGGAGTCAGAGAGGAAGAGGGAAGAGAGCGACATCTCTTTCAGAAAACATCAACAAATGAGACACGGCTCTCATAATACCATGCCTGAATAAGACACAGCACAAATTTAAATACACCTATCTACCCTGCTGTCTCCTGTACCACGGGTCTCCGTGAGATTCCTAGGCATCTCAGAGCTATGGGTTACTGTGCTACTCTTGTCTCATCACTTCTGTTCCTCTGTGAGTCTCATTTACATCTCATCTCCTGTCCTAAGATGTGTCTTTGCACTTGGGATGATGCAGAAAATCAGGCCCTCCCCAAAGCAGAAATAAAAATGGAAACAAAAGTATCCCACTTACGTAAGACATTTGAATATTAATGTGCTGTTCTAAAAGTTTGACAGTTCAGGGGAAGAGAGCAATTTAAAGGGTACTAATACTGTTGACAAGAGTCTGCTATACATCTTGATAGGCGGAAGTGCCAACTTGGGCTTTAAATAGCAAGTCATTTATTTCTTTACAACATAAAATCATTTGTCGCCCTTTGATCACATATTGTAAATATGAATAATTTAGTAAGCATACACACACGCACATGCATTCATGTACACATGTGATATGCTCATCTTGCTACATCCTCAACGCTAGATGAGAAGATGTTCCACAAACCTGTTTCAGATGAGGAAACTCAGAAATACTGATAGTTCTGGAAAATGAAACTGAAGTAAAAAAGAACTCTAAGGGGTTGGAGAGATGGGTCAGCACTTAAGAGCACTGGCTGCTCTTGCAGAGGACCTGGGTTTGAGTCCCCAAACCTACATGGTGGCTAACAGCTGTCTATAACTCCAGTTCCAGGGAATCTGACAACCCTCTTCTGGCCTCCGTGGGCACTGCACAGCACAGGTGCACCTACCTACATTCAGGCAATACACTCAAATATAAAATAAAAATAATAAATAAAATAGTTTTTAAAAGACATCTAAAGCCTGTTACAAATTAAATTTTATCCTTTGTATAAAATTCAAAGGAAAGGTTTTTCTGGTAGTAACTGCTAGGTTTGGGCTAGGGGCTGCTCAGGCCATGCTCACCTACAGTAGCCTCTTTTTCTCTCCATCCTCATAGCTGACTCCATAATTCCTAGTGTTACAGTGAGTCTATGTGTTAGAGAGTGTCTGTGAGTCTGTCATCCTCTCCTCCCTTGACGTTTACCAAGCACCCTAAGCAATCAGAGGCTGTAGGTGCCAGGTTCTATATAAAGACATACATTAAGTAAAGGGTCAAAACTTTGTCCCTTCTCCAGCCACCTGGGAGTCAGAGACAATGTGACAGCAGTGGGTCCTAAGGCTGCTCATCAACTACATGGCATGTGACATCCCTCCTGACTCTGAAACATGGAAGAGAGGATGATCTCCACATTACCCATTACCTTATGAGCCTGAAGTCTCATCAGAGCCCTAGCCATGAAATCTTTCCATGGTGTTAATAAATCATTTACCCCAAAAGACAATCTGTTCCAGTATTCTTCTTGAATCCTGAATTCTGAGACACTTAGAGTATCTAAATTTGTTTTCTTTTCTTCTAAATGTAACTTTCATCCAAAAAATATATTTCAGAAAAAAGAGCTGAACCACTTCTTCAGTTCTAAGTCACTTATCTATTCATTTGTTCTGTCTGCTAAGATATACTTACCTCTCAATTTGCCTAACGCAAGGTGGAATTGAGAGGTAAATTACTATAACTATAGTGTCATTTGGCATCACAAGTGGAATTTATTCATAAGCATCAAACTTTCAATCCCCACTTGGTGACATGACTAAGCACTTACCCAGAACAATAGGTTTGGAAGATACTTACTACTTCCTCCTCTGATCTGCCATCTAGCAAGAGCCCACTGAGGAGGCCAATCTGATCAGTGCACCTGCTTGAGCGCTGCCTTAATTAGGTTAGAAATAATTTGGATAATTTAAATATATACTTCAAGGTTCCCTCCTGTCTTGGAACATATGGTTTTAGAAAATTTGTCAGCCTCTTGTGGAATAAAATAAGTATTTTGCATAATGAAGGTACTCCATAGGGCTATCCAACACTGGAAAATACTCAAGATTAAGATAAAGATAAAGTTTCCTCACTATAATTTAGTATTAGGACTTAAATTCATGTAAAAATTAGTTGCAAACATGTTTACATGCACTAAATGTAAAAGTTAAAAATATTACCTTGAATATATTATGTATTTTGATGGTATACTAGTCAGTCTTAATTGTGAACATGACACAGCTTAAAGCCATCCAAGAGGAGAATTCTTCAACTGAGGGATTTTCCAGATCAGGTTGATTTCTAGGCATCTCTGTGGGGGACTGTCTGGACTACTAATGGATGCAGGAGGACCCAGCCCACTTTGGACAGCATCATTCTATGGACAGGTGGTTCAGTGCAGCATACAAGCAGGAGCCTGGGAATGAGTCAGAGAGAGAGCCAGCAAACACCATTTCTCATATTTTTGCTTCAAGTTCCTACCTAAACTTCTGGCCTGTCTTCCTTCGGTGATGGAGTGTGTCCTGGAAGTGTAAGCTAAAGAAATCCTTTCTTCTCCTAAGTTGCTTTTGGTTAGAATGTTTTATCCCAGCAACAGAATTAAAACTGGAACAGACTGTATATACCAGGTGTATAATTTCTATAGGTACTTTTCCTGTTTTATATCACCATGATTAAAGTTCGAGGGAGTGGCTCAGTTCAGATCCCCACCATTCCTGAAAAAAGCTGTACGCAGCAACACATGCCTGTAATCCCAGGGCTGGAGGCAGGAGGATTTCTGGGGCTTGTTGGCCAAATAGTCTAGCCAATCAATGAACTCCAAGTTCAAGGAGGGATTCTATCTCAAAAAATAAGATAGAAATCTATAGGAGAAAATGCTGAATGTTGAGCTTTGACCTCTGTATCCACGCAAATGTATAACTAAATATATAAAATAAGATTTATGTAAAATAAATCAGGGCAACCCAAATAATGAGATTTTTTAAAAAAAAAAAAAAAGGATCTCACTACGTAGCCCAAACTGGCTTCAAACGTCTTGCCTCAGCCTCCTGAGTCCTGAGATTACAGTAGTCTACCAATATGCCCAACTCAGAATTTTTTTAAAATTATAGCCTCACTATGATGATTTTAGACCTGTGATCCTCCAAGTCAGCCCTCTGAATAAGTGGGGTTACAGGTGTATACCACTGTTCTTGCTGGATAACCAAACTTTAAAAATTAAAACTACCTCTGTTGAGACCAAAAGTTCTCTTAAGATTTATAGAATCAGAAGGATCTCATTCAACTTCTTGGTTAATTATTAATGGTATATTTAGCAAGGTGCATGTTCTTTCTATACCTCAGTTTCTTCATTTCTGAAGAGAAATACAAGTGCTAACCTCAATACATGAGACGTGATTTAAATGAAATGGTCTCTGGAAACAAGTAAAGCTTACTGTCTGATTCCCAGGGTACCTAACGCATTGTAATTATCATAGAGGTACCCAGGAGGTAGCAAATAATCAATACCTTACAATTACAGTTTTTACTTGGTGCTAAATGTTATAATCTGAAAACTGCCAAGAATTAAGCCACGAGGTTGAAATTGAGGTAGGAAGGATTTTATTAACGGCCGGGCTGTCCTTGCACTCCGGGAGCGAGTGCAGAGAGCAGCCCCAAAGGGAGTCTGCAAAAAAACATTTTATACATACTCAGATATTTTGCAAAAGCAGGAGCACAAGGGACCAATCATCATGGTTCAAACTCAAGCACATTTCTGCATAAGTCAGTTAAAGTTTAAAATTACTATTGACCCGCCAGAGCAAGCAAGCAAGCAAGCATGGACAGAAGCAGATACGTGTTAGGCAACAGCTTATCTCACCTCCGCAGGACATGTGGCAGCACAGCTTGTAAGGATTTCTGGTCCCTATAGGGTGTAGGCAATTTAGAAGAAACTGGAAAAAGACTAGGCCAGGTCAGGTAAGATGGTAAGATGGATGTATTTAGTCAGGGGCGTACTACAGTAAAGCTACAGAATATTTTACCTCTGAGAACAGAATTCTTCCAAATAGCATATAAACTTGGTATCAAGATGACTTTGTGCCTGTTTGAGCCGAACACATCTCAACTATAACCTTTAGGCTTAAAGCATTCTTTCTCTTTCTAATACTCAAGTACACATAATATAAAGAAATTGCTTCCAATAAATAAAAGTGAGACTGAAATAAATTTTTTAAAAAAGGGAAAAATATCTGATACTTCTGTTATGAAACTGTTTTTCTTGTGAAACGGGGAGAAAGAGGGTCCCCTAGAGGGTTCTTAGTCTCATTCACAAAAGAATTTTAGAATGGACCCAAACGGAAGCTTCTACAATTTTATTAGAATCTTAAAGAAAAATCCTCAGAGCAGGCAAGCTGGTAATCTTGGCAGCTGCCTGAGGAGGTGAATAGTGGGAGGAAGTAAAGAAAATCATGAGGTTTAGCGCCTGCACGGAGGTCAGACACCTGGCTGACTGGCAGCCACACAGCTGGGAGAAGGAAGCTTTAGAGAAAAAGCGGACAACTACAAGATGCTAGGGGTAGCCCAGAGCCTTAGAGAAAGCAGTTTTAGAAAGAAAGGCAGGAAGAAGAAGAGGAGACGTTACGCTTTCCTGAAGAACTCAGGACAGGCTTACAGAGACCTACATGACTGGCTGGTCCAAAAGGTCTGTAGAGATCTGTGCTAGGCAGGAAATACTCACTACCTTATTAACACACCAGATATTCTGCCCATCTATTTAGCATAACTTAAGGTGAACCTGCCTTTCTGGGAGTGGTTCTATCATCAGGTAATTGACCACTGAGACTGGAAAAGTGGGTCCTCCGACAGATAGACTAGACATTTTTTATAGTCTGGACCAGTTCAATTTATGGGGCTTATTGATACTAGAACACTTGTACATATACTACTTATAGAGAATTTCTGTTGTATGGATTATAATTTTTATCCCAAAGCATATGACATATAGAGCTAAGAATGAGAAACTTAACCCCTCACTAATATTCCTGTGACTATACAGCTTTGGATGGAGCTTATCCTCATACCTTTGCCACATACTCTGGCCCAATTATAATGCTGTAGGATAACTTGAGATGTTCTTTTGGATTAAGAAATATGAGAGATCATGCCTAACCCAAGAAAGGGAAAAGTCAGAGACGGAAACTACAATCTTATTCAGCTTCCCACTAAGATTTAGCAAAGGATGGTTTAAGAAAAGAGGAGAGATCATTCAAAACTACTTATTTTATCTGTATCCAACCCACAGTAAGCACATTAAAATCAGAATGGCAATTGCATTTAGACATTGACGTTTCTCTATATTTTGCTTTCCATCTTTAGCCACAGAGACAACTTG
>NW_008330327.1:1017626-1045910 GCF_000622305.1 Nannospalax galili
TAGAACACTTGTACATATACTACTTATAGAGAATTTCTGTTGTATGGATTATAATTTTTATCCCAAAGCATATGACATATAGAGCTAAGAATGAGAAACTTAACCCCTCACTAATATTCCTGTGACTATACAGCTTTGGATGGAGCTTATCCTCATACCTTTGCCACATACTCTGGCCCAATTATAATGCTGTAGGATAACTTGAGATGTTCTTTTGGATTAAGAAATATGAGAGATCATGCCTAACCCAAGAAAGGGAAAAGTCAGAGACGGAAACAACAATCTTATTCAGCTTCCCACTAAGATTTAGCAAAGGATGGTTTAAGAAAAGAGGAGAGATCATTCAAAACTACTTATTTTATCTGTATCCAACCCACAGTAAGCACATTAAAATCAGAATGGCAATTGCATTTAGACATTGACGTTTCTCTATATTTTGCTTTCCATCTTTAGCCACAGAGACAACTTGATGGCCTTATGTTAACAATAAATTCTTAGGTCCAAGGACCCCACAGATAACACACAAAAGACACAAAGTGAACTAAGTTTGCAAGGCCGCTTTTACATTTGCTAAAGGGTCTGTTGCCTCATTTGGTTAGCAAGAAAGCACACTGAGCAGGAATGTCGAGAGATTTTTAAATAAACACAAGAGTAATGTGTCTTTTCTCCATGGGCAGGGATTTGTCCTCATAGTCACAGCTGGGCAGTTTTAAAAGAACTGAAGCAAAGAAATGCAGAAAGGAAGGGGCTGGCCTCGCTGGGCTGTCGAATTCACATGACACAGCAGGGCCTTCACAGAAACAAAAAGTTTTCCAAGGTGAGGCTCATTAAAAGACAGGTGAAATTCCTGTGCTCATTATTTTCATAGGAAAGATTTGAATTCTTTGTGATTATTTCCCTCGGGAGCAGGAAAGAACGACTCAAAGTTACTGAGAGATGGCTCAATGGCTCAAGAGTTGAGGAGACTCATGAATTAGCAGTCCTTTCCTGACTCAGGTGAGGGGGAGCTCTGCTGGTATGAAAACTAGAATCAAGTAGTCTGTGAGAGGTGTCTGAAGAAGTGTGGTTCCTGGACACTGTAGAGGGATCCATAAGCAACCACTGATATGAAAATACCAGAGCTTGTGGAGAAACACAAGCCTCATCTTGAGAAATAGCCTGCTTGCTTTCCCTTAGGAAACGCTACCTGCTTAGCTTTTGCTTCTGCTTCTGTAACCGTGCTTCAGGCTTGAAACTGAGTCATGATCCCTGTCGGCTAAGGCCCCCTGTGTCTGGTCAAAGTCCGAGAGGCAGGAATGTAAAACCACAAATGACAGAACTGGTCTGGAATGACGCTAAACTACCTATTCTGATGACTGGTGGCTGGCTTCTCAGTCCTGGAGATCACTCCCCTGAGTCTTTGCCACATGGGTAAAGTTCATGATTTTCTACCTCACCCTAGGTGCCTGATTTGAAAATGTTATAGGAATTAACTGCAGATTGATCTGGCTTGTCCAGAAGACTCAAACCATGCTCAGGAGGAGGAAAAAGTTATTCTTTATTATACATGGGCTTCAGTCTAGGCAAAACCCACATCAAAGAAACTGAGGCCCAACCAGAAATACATACAGGTTTTTAGAGGATTTCTCATGCCCTCCCTTGGTACAATCATATTGGTAGATTTGAGGCTTTCAGCACAGGAGCATACATACTCCTTAGGTTATTACATGAAATTTAAACAGTCAGCATTTTACAAAGAAGGAGATATTTGGGGAAAGGATGGGGTAACTTCCCAGAAATATGATGATGCCAGAACAATCTTTGCTATTTTAACAAATAAGCCACATGTTTGCAGGTGCATCCTGGGAGATCACTGCAAGAGGCAGCATTTTCTAAGGTACTCACAGACTGCAGTTTTTGTGGTTGTCTGCCTGGTCTTATGTCAGTCTAAGGCTGAACTCAGAGCAACCTTTATGATTTGGAGTACAAACAGGAGCTTCCCAAGTCTTGTTACTGTTACATATGTTAAAAACATACTTATTATTAGGAGTACAGAAGTTTCTTGTCAAACATTTGTTAGTACTTATCTACCACACAGAACAAAGCTGTACTGAGGTCATAGTTCATTAATTCCATATTAGGTTAATTTTCTTCACCATCGTTCCCCTTTTAAAGTCTGTTTGATTTTATATAAGACTTTAACCATTAGAATTGCATTCCTTTCTGTCTGATCATCTGACACACTAGCCCTGAGGTTGCGACCATTTGCAGTTTGACTGCCTCTAGGCAGGTGAAATGAAGTTACTTAAACCATGATTGATGCGGGTTTGAAAGAGAAGTGCCATCATAGCCTTTGATAACGGGCTATCAATGACAAAAGCCAAAGGGTCAGCGAAGACCAGGATGGTCATGATGAAGCTATAGCTTCCCTGCAGCTTTGGATTTTGTCCTGCATATTTTAACCCTAACTTGTACAACTCTAGACTGGCTTACAGAAAAACAACATTCTTCCTTTAAGAACAAGTATAGTTCCTGCTTTTCAACAGTCAGTAAATCCAGTCCTTTCCTGTTTTAAAAGACTACTGCAGCTAGGGAATCTAATTGCTTTCGGACTATGAAGATTGAGTGGGACAGCGCCTAAAGAAGCTTGTCTTATTCTTGGGTGAGCTGCTTAGCTTTTTTCTCTATGTGAGCACTGCTTCTGTCCCCAAGACCCATTCCCGAGGTGATTCCCACTGTGGAACTAGCATCAGTGCCCTTTTTTTGTCTGCTGTAGTACAAGTCTAATGAAAATATAGACAAGGGTTGGTCTCCTGGTCCAACGTGCATCTGTGGAGTGAGGGCCAAGGTGGAATCTCCTTTTCACCCACTGGGCAGGCAGGTGTAGGCTGCCTGACTACAAACAAACAAGAGTGAGCAGTGTTTAGTGTATTGTACTCTCTCAGCTGGACAATAAAATTTAAATAAAAATTTAAAGTTTTATTATGGTGAAGGTGTTTTGAGGCTCTGGGTAGTCTGTATAACCAGGACCCTTAACACACTGTGGGGGGTCATTGGTCAAGGATTTGGATCCTGGGAGAGGCTCATGGTTTATACAACCAAATTGAACAGTTTTGTGGGACTGCTCAGGGCATAGGCACAGACAACAGATGAAGGTCCACCTGATTTCTATGAGAGTTAATTCTGCTGCCTTTATACGCCTTTTGTTCCCGAGGCCAGAAAAAAAAAAAAAAAACCCAAAGGGTGAATGCTGCTTCTATAGACAGGCCCATGGAGATAGCAGGAGACAGCTAAAGAACAAAGTAAAACTGGAGAGGTTTTCAGGAATGAACCACGCCCACCTGTGGAGGTCACTAATAAAGTGTTCATGAATCAGGAAAAAGATGCTAAAAGAGAACCTGACAAAGGAGTGAAGAAAAAGCAGCCTTCTGGGTGGTGGCTCTGGGCCAGCCAGCCCCTCAGGCCACACAAGACCAGACAGGATCTAGACCTAAGCTTCAGACTCCTAGAAAGACAATGTGTCACTGAAAGGAAATTGGAAATTGGGAAAAGTAATGCCCACAATAAAAAAAAAAAAACAGGCGAGAGGGGGGAAAACCAAAGACCAAAGCAGGATCACACTCCGTATCAGGTTAAATCCCCCACCACCAACTTCATTGGGCTGTCCAGGATCCACTCTGATTTAGAAAGACTTCCTGTATCACCCAGAGTCTTCAATACCCTTCTAGGAAGAGACTTGTTGTCTAAATTTGGGGTACAGATTACCTTCTCTGTTGACAGCATCACCTGCCTTAATATACAGAACCCATGGAAGCCACCTCTCTAATCCTATCAGTCCCTATTCCCAAGAGGAAGAATGAAGAATCGACTCCCAGAGTATCACATACTGACTTCATCTCGGAACCTTGGCGCTAGCACTTCCCCAGGGTATGGACTGATAAGATCCCACCTAGGCTGGCCATCAATGACCCACCTGTCACAGTCAAATTGCTGCTGGAGCCAACCTAGTAAAGGTTCAACAATATCCCTTATCTCAAGCTGAAGACTGGATCCAGTCCCATCTTCAAAGACACTATTAGAATTTTTACTGCTCTGAAAATGCCAATCATCCTGAAATACCCCACTGCTTCTTGTGAAGAAGTCAGCCACCAATGACTACAGATCTTTCTAGGGCTTGTGAGCCATCAGCCAAGCCACAGCCACTAAGCATCACAGCCTCCTACACTTTCTACCTGCTGAAGCCCAATAGCTCACATGCTTAGATTTAAAGTATGTCTTCTGCATTTTCTCGCACCTTTGAGTTAACCAATATTCACTTTTGAAGGAAAAGACTCTGCCATTGGCCAGAAGGAACAACTGACTTGAACCCAATTACTCCAAGTATTCAAAAACTCCCATAAAATATTTGGGAAAGCCCTAGAATATGATCTGGCACACTTTCCAAGTGCAAACTGAAGTATGCACTCCTAAAATATGTGGATAATCTAGTCCTTACAAGCATGGCCTTAAAGGAGTATACTAGGGGAACAGAGATACTGCGAGAACTGCTCCAGAAGGCTGGACACAGTATCCTTCAAGAAGGCCCAGATCTGCCAAAATGAAGTTAAGTAGCTGGGGTTCCAGATCTGAAAGCAACATCTGACGCCTGATTGGAAAAGGGAAATTTGTGTCCTCTCAATCCTAAAGACCAGGAGACAGACCCAAGAGTTTTGGGGGGAAAGCCAGCTTTTGCTGCATTTGGGAACCTAATTACTCATTAATAGTCAAACCCCTCTATTTGGTCACAGAGTAGTGAAAAATTTAAATGAACCATTTGAATGGGGGCAGCAATAATAAGAAGCCTTCCTGACTCAGAAAGGCACTGGTGGAGGCACCAGACTTAGGTCACTGATGTGACCTTAGAATTTACCCTATTTGTCCACAAGAAAGGAATGTTATCAGGAGACTTAACCCAGAATGTGGGGCCCTGGCAACAACCTGTGGCCTATCTGTCTAAGCAGTTAGATGTGGTGGCAACTGGATGGTCACCTTGCCTATGAATCCTGGGTGGTGACAGGCCTTCTGGTTGAAGAGACTGACAAACTGACTATGGGATAGTCCCTAAACCTCAAAGTGCTATGTTTAGTCATGACCATTATGGACCACCAAGGGCACCAAACCACATATGAGCCAACACCAGAGCCTCCTATGTGAAACCCCCAAATACACCAGGAAACAGTCAAATCACTAAATTCAGGCACTTTCTTACAAACATTGAAATGATAGGTGAGATATATTTGAGTTTCCCTGGCCTCGTAGTTAAGTCTTTACTCTTCCCAGACCAGACCCTCTACATTGATGGCAGCAATTGTCTCTGAAATGGGAGGCACCCAGCAGGATATGCATAGTAACAGAGAAAGAAGTAAAGAGTCAGAGATCCTTCCTATAGGATGGTCAGCTCAATAGGCAGAGCTAATTAAGCAAGAGAAAAGGGGCAAAGATCTACATAGACTCAGAATATGCCTTGCCACCCTCCATGTGCACAGGACCCTCTGTAAGGAGAGGAGGATACTTATCCCAAGAGGAAAAGCAATTGGAAATCAATCTGAAATCCCATGTGTCTCAGAAGCAGTTTGTGACCCAGAGATATTGCCATCATCCATTGCTGAGGATATCAAAAGGGAGAAGTCCCTATAACCAAAGGAAATTGATGAGCAGAGGAGGAACACAACAGGCAGCAATGATGAAAATGTCTGAAGTACCTCCCAGAAAAATTTTAATGGCCTCAGCCCCTTAAACACCAGAACTATCCACGAGAAAAGGCCTCGATGAGACAAGGAAAAGGGCTCCTATCTGATGGATACTTCTTTGTACCAGATCACCTGGCTCATCCAATGGTTCATCAAGTCCATGAAGACACTCATGTGAAAAATATCATTAAGGACTATAATACCTCAGTATTACTATGTGGCAGACGCTCTGTGCTTTCTGGGAATGTAACCTGGAGCTGTCAAACCTGAGTCCACAGCAATGCCAAACAAGGGCTCACCCAGCCACTGTGAATATAAAGAACTGTACAGAGTCCATCTGAAGATCTGAAAATACCCTTCACTTAATTACCACCGACTAAAGGATATAAGTACCCCCTGGTCATTACATATACATACTCCAGTTGGGTAGCAACATACCCCACCAGGATCAAAAACGTCAGGGCAGTAACAAGGGTTTTATTGACTGAGATGCTACCCCAATATTGAAAGCCTGCATCAGTTGTGTTAGACAATGAGTCTGCCTTCACGGCTGAGATCACAAAAGGAACAGCAAAACTCTTACAAATTAAACTTACATGTGGCTTATCAGCCTCAGAGCTAAGGGAAAGTGAAACCCATGAAGCAGACCCTAAATCAGGCCCAATGTGCATTTTGTCAGGAGAGCCATTTGACCTAAACTTCAGTACTGCATATGGGTCTCCTAAGGGTATGCTCCTCATCCCAAGAGAAAAATTAAGCCCTCACCTTAGCACATCTTTTTGGTAGAAGCCACTCCTCTCAGAAGATTACCACGGAATGGAGGGAGATGGGAAGCCTAGAAACCCAAGTACAATTCCTAGCTACTACTCTAGCCTAGTTACGTCAGTGGGTACTATAGAGACTTTTCTTGCCCAAGAGTAACCCAGTACATCCCAACAAAGCAAGAAACCTTGTTTTCCTGGAAAAGATGTGGGTTGAGCCCTGTGCTTCTAACCACTCCTACAGCCCTAAAAGTTGCAGGTACAGATGCCTGGGTTCATCATTCTTGAGTGAAGACCGCTGCCCCATCTGAACAAGTTTCAAGGTGAGTAGCGACCAGAGACCCGGAAAATGCCTCAAGATCACCTTTCATGCCTGGGGCTCTGCATTGAACATTCCAGAAGTTGGTCAATCTATACAGGGCTGAAGCTCAAGGGCCATATATCCCTGCTCCTGTCACAAACCTGGGGCCCAACTGGTCAACACATGCCGGAAACCCGAGGACTTCAAAGGGGGACTCTGGATTATTATAGTCATGATGTGACACTGTTTCACTGGGAATAATGATATTGGTGACCTTGTTGCTTTTTGAAGATCTGGCTGAAATAGCCCCAAATGACTGGAGCTTATCAGAGTGGGTTGCACTAGCCATATTTTACATAGGTATAATAGACCTAATGGGGGGAAATTACTATTTTTTATAATAATAATGTACATTTGATCTAACCCCTGAAACTTTGCATTATACTCTAAGATAACTGTCCCCGAGGGCACAAGGAACAACCGCACCCCCTTACCACCATGTTCTTGTCATGAACACTACCACCTTTATAGGCAGATAGTCTCCAAATAGCTAAAAGCTACATGAAGTCACCTTCTATTTTCATAACACATTCATTACAATGCCAGGTACTTTTGTTATTTTCCCACTGTTCTTCCAAAGGAAGTCATTTCTCCTCCTATGGCCTTCCAGACTCTGACCCTAATTCCTTCCATCAGTTCTGTTCCCTTCCTTCTACACCTTTATCCTTCATGTACCCAGCCCCAGGAAGAAAAACAACGCTACTATATTACCCTTTTGCTACCATCTGACCCATATGCTGAGTAGAGGCTTTAATGCCAGAGAGTATACTTCTTGTACTACAAATGGAAAATTTTAATAGATAAGAAAAAATGAATCCAAAATTTTATTGGAACCAGTCCAACACAACCTGATGTTCCCCAGGCCTATTAGATAATTTATGACATAACATTCCAACCTATTCCAGAACAGAATCAGATAAACCTCTTGTCTTAGATGACCACGTCGACTAAATGTTGAGAGCAACTCATTATGTCCTCAGTGATAACCACCCCAGCTTAGCCAAAGGTTTCTGATTCTATGTGTCCACAGGCCCCCTCAACTATGCTATCACTCCCATGACACAAACAACTATGAAAGCCAATCAGGTTGAAAAACCAGACCTCCACATGATGGACCCTGTGTTAACTGGAGTCAAACTGTCCCAAACTCCCAAGTGCCTAATAAATAGAATGGGAATGGATCCAGTTGGCAGCATGACCACCGGCCAATGCAATCAGATTATCAATATTTACAAATATGGTCTGCTCCCTACAGCTAATCCCTGATGCCATCCTCTTTTGGGACTTTTCTTTGTGTGTGGGAAAGATGCTTATCGAGGCTTTCTGGCCAACTGGGCAGGCATCTGTTCCCTGGCTTTCATCACCCCAGAAGTAGACATTGTTCCTAAAAACCAATCTCTGATGGTGCCTTGGGTGGGTATACTGGTCGAAAGAGGCCAGCCAGATCATACACTTGCTAATTGAGTTAGGAGTAATGGCTGCTGTGGGTACAGGACTGGGAGGAATTGCCTCATCAGCTGCCTTCTGTCACCAGTTATCCAGGGACTTGACAGATAACACCATAAGAGCAACTTCGTCAGGTGCCCTCTGAACTCCAGTCTACTCTAACAGTGGGAGTGGGTGATGTTGTTTCCATGAAACCATCATTTGTGATGAACATGTAGCCATTTAGGGGTTTTCTGCATTTCTGTTGGTAACCCCTCACCCAGTTTGCCAAGTTGGACTTTGGTGGAATCCTTACTTTGGTCTGTCATCAGAGCCTTACCTGGGGTAAAGAGACATACGTTCATGTTCCTCAGGAAAAGTTAATGTAATAATGTTCACTTTTTAGCTTTTGCTAAACTTCTGTTGTTTTTTAAACTTCAATTAGAATGGGAACTTTTAAAAAATAAAATTCATTTTTAGGAAAAAAACGAAGGTGCTTTTTTTCACATCTATTATATAGTGGGAAGACTGGGGCCAGGCATAGATGTCTAGTATTTTTATGAAGACCTTTTTTCTTAGAGCCAAGGATAGGAAAATTCCATATTCTATGCTTCAAAAATAGAACCTATTTCCATACTGAGGCTCTCAATAATTTAACTCCTGTTGTTTCATACCCTATGTGAGTGATCTCACCTACCAAAGGAGTTACATGTACTTATTAATTATTGACAAATAGTTCCAGTTTTAAACTAAGAGAAACAGAGGTAATCATCAGCACTTGTTAGTACTTTGTCTTGATTTAACCTTTCCAAAGTGAATGAAACTTATTTGCTTTAACATAATTAGTAATATCACAGCAAAAGAGAGATCAGTTCCTTTGGGCTAATTTCAGAATTCCTGGAACATACCCACAAAATCACTGAACTTGGGCTCTATTTTCAATTGAGGGAACATGCAGGGCACATGGGTACTGAGTAGCTCATTCAAGTACAGGTAACCAGGAGCTGACTTGCAGCTAGGAGGAGAGGGAGAGGGGAAGATTATTTTCACTATGAATCATTGAAAATAACTCAAAATTATGTTTAAATTTTGAGGAGCTAGCTTACTTTCCCAAATAGACACCAAACCAAAAGGTAGAAACATCGCTGTGAAATGGTTGTTGCAATATTCAAATTATACGGTGCAGTGTCTCCTAAACAACGTTTCATGTGTCAAAACTTATCCTGGGTGAAAACTTAGTTTTCTGTAAGAGGTTGATGTGTTTCTCATTCCATGTGAGCAATTCAACTTGGAGAATCTTTTCACTTTAATTGCTCGGGAAAATCAATATATGCATGCTCAGCTACTGCAATTCTAAGTCTTGTTTTTCTCATTTTATGTCATTTCATTTTATGAGGAATTTTTATATCAATGAAATAAATATAAACATGAACCATAAACCAACCATGATTCAGCTGATTCTCCATGAAGGCGGCCTCCTAATCAAGATACTTGAGTGCTCAAAACATGATTCTCATCTCTCCAGCAGTTAATGCACTTCACTTCTACTGGTTGTGGTTTTGATGTCAGTTTTCTTCACAAGACAATAAGCAAAACAGGCCTTGCTAGGTGATTACCCTTGTGACTCGGGATTCCTGGTGAATCAGGATCTATACTCACAGTAACAAAATCCTCAAGAACCTCGATTCTCTCCGCCTACCATTGCTGCTGGACTATCAATGCCGCACATTCTGCCCCTTAAGCTTCTCTCCCTCTTGGTGTGCTCTCATTTCTGAGTTGATCCTTCCTTGATAACATATCAACATGATCTAAGCCAGAACGTAAGGCGCACAGAGCAGACAGCTGCTTGAAATGTCTGTTTTGGTATGTCCTCTTTCCTAAGGGTTAGAGAGGTGTCTGTGGAAAAGCATCAGATAGGTTGGCTATTGATACAAATAAATGATTGGTTTACATATTTCCAATAAAAATCTGAGTAACTTTAGTTTCAACTTCCATGAATGTACAGTTGGCTGAGTCTTCATGTCACATTCCTGAATTTTTCACATTTTTGCCAAGGTCATGCTCCCAATGGACCAGTCCCATGAATCCAAACCCACTGAACAGGATAATGGCTCTTCTAATGGGCTATTTTGTTTTACAATCTCTTTTGGCCTTGCTGACATTTTCCTTAAATGTTACTATAATCTAAAACTCTTTTAGCCTGCTTTTTAATTTTAAAATATTTTATTTAGTATTATTTTTATTGTATATGTTTCAGTGTATTGACTGCATGTATGTAAATGCACCCCTGTTGTGCAATGCCCGTGGCGATCAGAAGGAGGCATCAGATTCCCCTGGAACTGGAGTTACAGACGGTTGTTAGTCATCATGTGGGTGCTGGGAATCAAATCGAGGTCCTCTGCAAGAGCAGCCAGTGCTCTTAACTGCTGAGCCATCTCTCGAGCACCAATCTTTTTCCCGTCTCTTATTTCTTTCATAGATGTCAGATCTATATAACTATTTTCCATCTCTTTCCACTTTCTTTGGTGCTTTCCCTATAGTCTCTTAAATTTTTATCCATTTCCTACAGGATTCCAAGTTTCTAGCTCAGTGTCCTAACCTACCATCCCGATATCTCATAACCAATAGCTGATTTTCCTGATTCCAGTTTTGTCTTCAGAAATCCTCTGCCAGTGGCAGCCAGAGTGTCATGTGTATAGCTGCTTTCTGAAAGTATCCACGCTTTGGGGGAACTCAAGAACATTCCATGATAATCCCCATCTCTCTCTTAAGCATCTCCATTTGACTTTTTCCTTCTTACATTTTATGTGCAGATGATATCAAATTTGTTGAACTCTTGCACTTATATCTTCTATTTGTTTCCTTTGTTCCTTAGCTAAAGTGGTCTCCCATACCAAGGATGAGCTGTTCACTTCCTTGCCCAGATGAAAGGACTCATCAGGTGGTACCTATTCTAGGAGGATTACTCATAAAGCCCCAAACTGTTATTAGTGCTGGGCCCGACCACCCTCTGTGTCTTCATTATCGCTGCTAAGTCTTATATGTTGTTGTGTTTGTGCCCTTTCTCTCCAACTGAACTGTGACCTCCATCAGGGCAGGAACATTACCACATTCACCACTCTGTGTATGCAGAACTAGCACTTGCTTGTCTCCAGTACAATAAATACATGTTAGGCTGTTACAATACACTAATTTTCTATCTTTAAAAATTCTTCAAATGATTGATTTGTTCAAACATTTAAAATAATTGGAAGACAGGTTAGTTGTATTGACCTGTAGCGATTGCTCAGAATTGTTATCATTTCAGGGTTACAATAAATTCTATTAAGACACTTATTTGGATCCATCATATTGTCTTTAATGTCTCTGGAAGCATATGATACATATTAAAATTTTGTGACTCATTAATGAAAGAATGTCAGAAGAAAAGGATGAAGATGAAGGATCAATAAAAGGAGAGGAAGGAAATAAAGTCAATCTACATCAACTTTGATAACAAGTGTGCAGGAAAATAAGGAAAATGATAATATTTAAGATGAAGAGGAAGTTTGGATTTCTTAGAGAAATGCACAAGTTTATCAGTAATCTATATCTATTTATACTTGAAATAAGACAATGAATTGATAATTTAGCATTCTATTCTGGAGGTTTGGGTCTGGCACCTTAGACCACTTGGCCATCTTGACACTTTGACACCTGGGAGCAAGCCAGTAAGCAGCATCCTCCATGGTCTCTTCAGTTTCTGCTTCAAGTTCCCACCTTGAGTTCCTGCCTTGGTTTCCGCTGATGATGGACTGTAACTTACAAAATGAAATAAGCCTCTGTTCCTCAAATTGTTTTGGTCATGTTGTTTATTACAGGAACAGAGGAAGAAGGAGGAGGAGGAGGAAGAGGAGGAAGAAGAGGAGGAGGAGGAAAAGAAGAAGAGGAACAACAACAACAACAACAACAACAACAAAACTAGGACAGGCGGCAACCCAGCCTTGTATAAAAACTTTAGCCTTCTGGGAGGAGCATTATCAGCCCACACAGGAGCCCCATTCAAACTAGTTTTTTTTAATTATTTATTTAATAACCACATGATTAGAAGAAGTATTTCATTACAGCATTAACATATTCAATAACGATTTCCAGAGCAAAGATGCATCTCTTTCAAAATTGGCTGTAATTTTTAGGGTGACAGTTGAATTAATACAGTTATACAATATTGAACTCAGTATAAACTCTCTAAGACATAAAATTGAATGAGGTTTTAACCTTTAAAAAAGATCTCCAGGGGCTAGAGAGATGGTTCAGCAGTTAAGAACACTGGTTGTTCTTGCAGAAGACCCAGCTTCAAATCCCAGCACTCACATGGCAGCTATGAACCATCTTTAACTCCAGTTCCAAGGGAATCTGAAGCCCTCTTCTGACCTCCGCAGCACTGCATGACACAGGTGCACTCACATACATGCAGGCAATACACTCATACACATAAACTAAAAATAGCAAATAAATTTTAAAAAAGATCTCATTACTGTTTCATATAGAAAAAAAAATTATTTATTTATTTTTTTATCTTCTTGAGACACGGTCTCCCTGTAGCCCCAGCTGCCCTGGAATGCACTGTGTAGACCAGGCTGGCCTTGAACTCACAGAGATCCGCCTGCCTCTGCCTCCCAAGTGCTGGGGTTAAAGGCATACCACCATGCCCGGCCCAGAAAAAACTCATTTTTAATGCTACTAACACTTAGATGTTTGCACATGCATCTCTAATCTCTATGTATCTGGTTATTACTAGTCACAGTCGGTTACTTTCTGAGATCCTTGGCACCTGAGCATGGATATGAAATCATCAGATAGGTTTCAATGGTAATATATTTCACCTCTACTAATTAACATGAAGCAAATTTTTATGCTTTTCTCAAATATAATTCATTTTTAATTTGTTGATTATTTTGTGTGTATTTCATACAGAATATCACAATGTTATTCATCTATATACCCACATCTGAAATGGCACCATCCCGTAGTCTCCCCCCAGCCCTGGAGCCAATATACCCTGTAATCCGTTACTGTCCAGTGTTGTCAGCACCCCCCCCCCCCCCCCTTGTTTAAGGTAGATCAGCTCTTCCTCATCTAGCTGTAATCAGTTCTAAATATTCCTTTAATTAAGATTGGGATCTGCTGTTCATTTTCCCTGTTCTATGCTGGGTTATTGTCTGGGAGTCTCTTGGGCCACCCTGGCCAACAACTCAAAGGAAGGTATCTCCTGTCTGGCATTGTTTCTTCTTATGTAGCCTTTAGCTATACACATGGACTCTTAAAGAATTATATTGATCTCTTTAGCCTTTGGTTATACTTTCCTTTTGGGTGCAAACTAGTTTTTTTTTTTTTTTTTAATGATTTTTAATAGACATAACACAGATTTCTACAGGGATTTTTCATATGTTCTCAATTTGGTTGGCCTTCCCTCCTCCTCTCTCCCCTGTCCCATGCCCCAACCCCACTTAAATCCTGCTCCCCACTTTGTTCCGCTAACCCTTCTTCTTTAAAGCTCTGTTTCCCCTTTTCCCTCCGATGACCCTTTTCTATCTTCTTAGCCTTCACAGGCAGTCTAAGCAGTCGTGTAAGAATTGTAAAATGAGATCTGCACATTAGAAAGAACATGTGTTTGTCTATTTGGGTCTGGATCCCGTCCCTCAGTATTTTTTCCAATTCCAACAATTTTCATACAAATTTAATAATTTCATTTTTCTTTATGAATGAAATTTCATTGTGTGTATAGACCACAATTTTTTTAAATCTTTCATTAGCTGATGGACATTTAGGTTATTGTGAATAGACTAGCAATTAACACCCTTGAGCAACTATCTCTGTAGTAGGATATAGACTTTGGGGTATATATCCAGGTAGTACACTTGAATCATATGGAAGATCTATTTTTAGCTTTTTAAGAAACATCCTCCTTGATTTCCAGAGTGCATACACAAGTTTACACTCCCATTAACAGTGAATTAGTGTTCCTTTCTCCATACCCTTTGTTTGTTGTCATTAAAATAATTATTTATTAAAAAAATAACAATGGCCCTTCTAATTGGGGTGAGACAGAATCTCAGTGCAGTTCTTTGTTCTGTTTTGTTTTGAGACAGAGTTTCACTATGTAGTCCTGGCTAGCCTGGGACCATGTAGACCAGGCACACTTGAACTTCTGATTCTTCTCCCCAGAGCTGGGATTCCAGCCCTGTGCCACCACACCTTGGTTTTATACAGTGCTGGGGATAGAATTCAGGGCTTCATGCATGCTAGGTGTGAATTTTACCAACTGAGCCATAGCCTTAGCTTGCTCACACATAAAAAATAATATCATTGACAAAAACCAAATGATCTAATTCCCTTACCTTGTCTTCAAGCCCTGATATTTTGTCTTCTACAAGATCTGCTTAATGATGAGGCTTTCTATTCAACTTTTCATTCAACCTAATTTTCACTGCCATCTTCATTTCGGGATGGTTTTTCTTTAATATTTCTATATCTTTAATGAATTCTATTTTCATATCCTGAACTGTCTTCCTTACTTTATTTAGCTGTTTGTGTTCTCTCGGAATTCATTCAGTTCATTCATGGCTTCTCTGTCATCTTTCAACATGTTTATAATTGTTCTTTTGTGTTGTGCCTCTGAAGTTTCATTAAGTTTCTCTTATTGATGTTACTACAGGATTGGGTAATTTTTGAAGGAGACAGTTTTAGTTTTCCACGTCTCTTGTACTTAGGTGCTGGGATTTGCCTATCTGGGGATCTGTGGTTAAGTTTGTTCTTTTCAGGCTGCTTTTCTTTTTTTAGTGGTGGTGTTTAAAGTGTTTGAGAGATAGTAGGTTGCTAGGTTGTAGTGGGGTTGAGGTGATGTTCTCCTCATCTATATAGGTCTTGAGGACACTAGGATTTTCCCCAGACACTAGGATTTTCCCCAGACCTCCTGTGAGAGTAGAGAGTGGCCTGCAACAACAGTCACTATCAAGTAGTAAACCCATTATGAAAATGAGAGTAGTTTAATACAACATAGACATTCCTTACATCCCAGTTGTTTCAGGGAGTAAAGAACCATTACAATATTGTGTGTATTATATCAGCTACTGTGGTATGCATGTAGAAAAATAGGGAAGCAAGAAGAAACCAGTAGGATACTAATTATTATAAGGTTGCTAAGTAGGAAGTAGAGAGACAGAAAAAACAGAGAAGAGGAAATGGGAGAAGCAAAAACAGAAGAAACAGTGTGAGGAGATGTGGGAAGTTTGGCTGGAGATAAACGGAAAAAAAAGGATAAAGGAATGCACTCAGATAATGTAGAACAGGATAATCACTCCAGAGGTTGAGTCAGAGATCCTATACACCAGGGCAACCTTTGTTCTTTGAAAGAGATAAAAGGGGAAGGTGGATAGAGAAAAAACAAGGCATACACAGCAGGGAGCATACACAGAGGGGCAGCCTGCTGTGTTGACTCTGGATATTACACAGATGGGAGAGCTGAATGGAGACAAGACTGGCTTCAGGGTGGGTGTCTCAGCATACTCCCTGACTTCACAGGGTCATCTGGGGTGGAGTCCCAAGTCTCTGTGCCTCCGATGCCAGTCTCTTGTTACGGCCCCAGCCAGTGTCAATTGTCCCAGTAAAACAAAGGTTTCACTTCAGTGGGTCTGGTCTCTTCTTAATCACAGCTGATTCTTCAGTCCCAGCTGAACAAAACCCAGAGATTCTCAGTTCAAGATATCAAAGTCCTGATAGTCTCCACTTCCTTTTGAAGCTTACAAAGCAGACCTCCATCATCTACAACTCATTCAGAATAACTGTTCTGAACTCCACAGCAAGAAGCTCTAACTAAGCATTCAATGGCTTTTCTAGTCCAAGGTTCCAAATGCTTCCACAGTCCTCCCCTAAAGACACAAGGTAGGATCTGTCACAACAATACTCCACTCCTGGAACCAATTTCCGGTCTAGTTTGCCTTCGATTGCTGTGACAAAACCTTCTGACCAATACCAAGTTGGGAAGGAAAGGGTTTATTTGGTTTATATCTCCCTGGTAACAGTGCATCACAGAGGGTGTCCAAGTAGGAACTCAGGGCAGGAACTTGGTGACAGGAGCTGAAGCCCAGGCCTTGGAGAATAGCTGCTCACTGGCTTGTTCCCCTGACCCATGCTCAGCCTGCTTTCTTTTACAATATAGAATAACCTGCCCAGGGCTGGCACCACCCACAGTGGGTTGCACACCCCCATATTACTCAACAATCAAGAAAATACCCCACAGACATGGCCACAGGTGAGTCCAATGGAGGCAATTCCCAGATTGAGGTATGTCAAGTTGACGACTAAAGCTATCCAGAACAGAGCATGACCAGCAATGGGTACTTCCTGACCTTGCTGTAGGAATAGTGGCTGGATCCTGAGTCTCTGTACATCCCCCATCTTTTTATGTGGGTGCTGAGGATCTGAACTCAGGTCCTTCTGTTTGATTCACAAGTACTTTGCCAACTGAGCCATTTCTCTAGTCTCGGAATCTTGATTTTTCACTGCAGAAATGAATTTGATAATGAGTCAGCATAAAGAAGCATGTGAATTCATTGAGGAGATAATGTGCTCTGTGTGTGTGTGCGCTGTGGACTGAACTAAAAATCTTGCTCATGTTATGCAAGTTTTATACATACACACACACACACACACACACACACACACACACGATTTGTGGCTTTTGAACTTACATTGATCAAAAGATACATTAAAACCAGGACCAAAGTTCAAAGAACATTTAAAAAGTTAAAAAATATGTACTGATTTACCTATAATTTTTTTTTGTAAATGAAATTCTAAGATCCTTTATGAAGTACACTGTTTAGGTTTGCAGATAAGATTGCACTGCTGATAAGGTTAAACTCCATGTACTTTTTGGTTTTAAGAAAGAGCCATTAGCACATTTTCAAAAAATATTTTATTTTTATCTGTATGAGTGTAATGCCTGCATGTAGATAGGTGCACCTGTGTTGTGCAGTGCCCATGGAGGTCAGAAGAGGGCATCCGATCCCACAGAAATGGAGTTATAGATGGTTGTTAGCCACCATGTGGGTGATGGGAACTGAACTTGGGTCCTCTGCAAGGGCAGCCAGTGCTTTAACAGCTGAGATATCTGTCCAGTCCCCCATTAGCTCTTTTAATATATTTGAGATATCAGAATCAAGGGGTAGTGTCTCTATGAAGGTAATATTTATAGCTATTTTGATTTCATCAGTTGTGTGGGAGTTCTTGACTCGCAGCTGGTGAGAAACTTACACTAGTGGAAAGAACCATCTGCAGAAATAACTAACCAATTTAAAATTAAATTTGTGTTCTAAGGAAAATACAAACAAGATGACTGAGTTACAAGCAGCTCATGAGTTACTGGTAATTAAAACTAAAAGTTAAGATTAAGAATGATTTTATTAATATACTTTGGTTATTCTTCAGTAAAACAACACTTTACTGATTTGGTAAAAATGTTTTGCATAGTTTCTCAAATAATATTAGTAAGTAAACTGCATGCTTTATAATTCATTAAAAAGGAAAAGCTAAGCTGGATGTGGTGGTGTGCACCTTTAATCCCAGCACTCATGAGGCAGTGGCAGGCAGCTCTCTGTGACATCAAGAATCCAGCTTGGTTTACATAGTGAGTTCAGTAGAGCTGTGACTACAAGGAGACTCTGTCTCAAAAAAAAAAAAAAAAAAAAACCACAAAAAACAAAAAACCCACCTAAATTTAGCCTGGCATGGTGATTCACACTTTTAATTCCAGCACTCAGGAGACAGAGGCAGGCAGATCCATGTGAGTTTGAGGCCAGTCTGGTCTACACAGTGAAATTCGTTCTCAAAAAGAAAAAAGAAAGAAAAAAAGAAAAAGAAAAACCAAAACAACAGAAACTTAGTGAACTGACTCACTTAAATGGAAACGTGTTGTAAGAAATAACACAGATGAAGTTAAAGTATAAAAAGCAAGAGTAAGATGATGAAATAATTTGAATAAAAAGCAATCTATGCTTACTAAAAAGGAAAAAAAAAAACCTGCAGAAGTTTGAAAACCCAGAAAATGAAAGTTTCTTATGATTATACCCTAAAGTTGCTTTTTATGCCACTGGATCATTTTTTTAAAAAAATGTTCTGTAAGTACTTATGCTCAGAAATATTTAATCGTTTTCTAGTTGTTAAATCACACACTGTCCTTGACTTTTGCTTTAATTACAAGAAAACACTATTAGAGGTAAGCTGTTCTGGGCCGTCACTACAGTAACGTGCTGCACATTTCAAAAAGCTTGGAGAAAGGATTTTTAATATTTTTTTCTCATAAAGAATTGAAACGCATCCAGGGCAATATATATGTTTAACTTATTTAATATCATGAAATATAAAAATATGACATGATACCCTACTAACATATACAATTTTAATGTTGTATGCATCAGTCAAAAGCAAATTTAATTTAAAAACTATTGTATGTATGGGATAGCTTCAGCTGTTAACTTGGCACATGAGAGTGGAGAGAGAGCCTCCGTTGAGGAATTTCCTAGGTCTTCTCTTTTGAAATAAGACAGTATGTAACCTATTTTTGATTTTACAGGAGCTTAGAGACTTTGTATTATTTTAAAGAGACTTTGAGCTTTTAAAGTGTTTGAATTTTTGAGGACTGTGGTACTTTTAAAGTTGTACTGTTACATTGTAATATTAACATGAGATCATGGGAATAAGAAATGGATTGTTATTTAATAATGATGTGTTTGTGTGTCATGTTGCCAAGGGGTCAGTCTTGCTCGACAGCTTCAGGTGTCAACTTGACTCACCTGGGTGGAGGGAACCTCAGTTGGGGAATTTCTTCCATTGAATTGGCCGGTGGTCATGTCTGTGGGGTATTTTCATGATTGTTGAGTGATGTGGGAGGGCCCAGCCTGCTGTGGGTGGTGCCATCCCCGGGCAGGTAGTCCAGTGTTGTGTTAGAAAGCAGGCTGAGCATGGGCCAGAGGAGCAAGCCAGTAAGCCACTTATATTGATGGTCTGTGCTCCAGGTTCCTTCCCTGATTTCCTGCGTTGGCTTCCCTTGATGATGAACTGTGAACCATAAGCCAAACAAACCCTTTCCTCCCCAAGGTTGGTTTTGGTCAGTGTTTTTATCATAGCAACAGAAAGTAACTGGAACACACTAATATTTAATTCTTTGAAACACATATGGCTTCAAATTCCTTCTTGCTTCAGCCTCTGAATTCCTGGATTACAAGTAAGCACTATAATGATAATTATATATATATATATATATACACATATATATATATACACATATATATATAATACTTGGATTATTTTAATGAAAAATGAGTTAATGAGTAGGGTACTGGTATCACTTTATTGGAGAATGGAAAATAGTTGTTAATCTTATTCTGTTACTTTGTAGTGAAGTTAGAGACTGGGATTGGTGTTAGAGGTGGGAAAACTAGATCAGTGCATAGTTAGAATT
Organism: Nannospalax galili; assembly: GCF_000622305.1. Taxonomy (NCBI): domain Eukaryota; kingdom Metazoa; phylum Chordata; class Mammalia; order Rodentia; family Spalacidae; genus Nannospalax; species Nannospalax galili. The sequence continues at coordinate 1,037,385 of NW_008330327.1, forward strand.
GCACAGTCCAAGTGTCTTGTTTTAGTTATTACATCACAAGGTTCTTGCCATCTGTTCTTGTATTTAAGCGTGTAGCATGATCCATGACATATTGTCAGATACTTAGTATGTTTCCTGAGTCAAGTCATTGCCAATTTAAACATGTAAAATAAGCTTATGATAAAATACAATATATAGAGGCTGGGGTTCTAGCTCATGGGTAGAGTACTTGCTCAGCATGAATAAGGCTCTAGGTTCAATCCCCAGCACACACACACACACACACACACACACACACACACACACACACACACTGGAATATATTAATGCCACTCAGATGCAATTTTGACAAATATATTTAGAATAAATTATTTGATAAGAAAAATTACGGGGCTTAGTGGTTAAGAACACTGACTGTTCTTGCTGAAAAACCAGGTTCAAATCCCAGCACCCACATGGTAGCTAACAACTGTCCGTAACTCCAGTTCCAGGGGATCCAACAGCCTCTTCTGTCTTAAGCGGGCATTGCACTACACCGGTGCACTTACCTACATGCAGGATAACACTCATATACATAAAATAAAAATAAATATTTTTAAAAATTTACATGACAATGCATGGGTTTGATATGGTCTATGACCTTGTCAAGCTAAAACATGAATTATGTATTCAAAGAAAATTAGAAAAAGTTACATTGTAGATTGTTTTATTTTATTTTAGAGATAGGGTCTCCTTGCAGCCTCAGACGGACTGAACTTGCTTTGTAGAGCAGGCTGGTGAGGTCGCCTGCCTCTGCCTCCTGAGTGCAGCAGTTAAAGGCATGCTCCACTGTGTCTGGCCCTTCTGTTTTTTGGGACAAGGTCTCACTCACTATGTCACCTCAGCTGGCCTAGAACTCACTACGTAGAACATCCCAGGCTGGCCTCCCAAGAATTCCCTGCCTTTACCGCCAGACCTGATGTGATAAGACCTGCAAACAGCACACAGATCTTGATATTGTGTTTTCAAAAACACTCAGCAAAAGGGAAGTTATGACCAGGAAGTTTCAGTACTGAACATGAAAGATCTAACTACCGATACTATAAATCAATGGGGGCAGTATGTACCTGGCTGCTTGAAAGGGATGTGTGATCCAAGGGTAAAAGTTAAAGATCAAGTGCGGTGGTTTGCAAAAAGGATAAAGTAAAATAGCTATTGTCCTTAACATTATTCACTTGCCTGCTCTATGCTAGGTACTTTTAAAAAACTGTAGATGTCAACCCAGGGTCTTTGTCCATAGTAATTAAACAGAGTATCTAAGGGAACAAATATTGGTGCTTTCAAGATCCTGGAACTAATTCCAAAGTGCAATGAAATTTAGAAACCACAAAACCATCCTGCAAAGTACATTTCCTTGTTCCTGTATTATAAAGTGAAATCTGAGCCACAGAGAGATGTCAAGGTCAAAACCTTGAAGCATTGAGACTAGAATCCTGACATTCTGGTTGTGAAGCCTCGCTTCTTAACCACCGTAATGTCTCCCTAATAATTACTTCAGTGGCTTTGATTTTTATGAGTTTAAGGGTTGGAGTGAAGTTACTGCTCTTGGTTTCAGCTCTTGCCTGCCTTTGTTGTAAGGGCCTCTCTGGGTCATACCTACCCTTCCACGCACAAAGTGTCAGAATCAGTCCATCTGTCTCCACAGCTTAACCATGCAGATGCTAGTACATTCATTAATCCTCAGAGCCCACTAGCCATGCCCATCGTCTGGAGCTGGACTACAGAAGGGAAAGTGCGCAACAGGAAACAAATGGGGCAAGCCTGAGGTCCTTTCTGTTACCATGGCCGCATGTCCCTGTGCATTTTAACTCATGTGACTTCCATCTGTTCCACAGGTCTGGTTCCACACCCTTTGAACCTTCCTCCTATACTTGAATAGTATTACACTCTGGGAACCCACAGTCCAGGTTGTCTCACATCTCCAAGAAGGGGTTTCCAGCTGAATGCAGGGTGCAAAGGACTGCAAAGACCTACTTGGCTAAATTTTTGGTTCTGTCATTTGATTGCTCTAAATCCAAATTCAAGTGCACGCTTCTACCACAGATTGCTTACCGCTATACTCCAAAGTGTGGACTAAATCATTAGGATGTGTAGCGAAGTAATAGGTTTAGCAAATGATTTTGTTTCTGTGTCAATGTATGAAGGAACCGATTTCTAGCAGTCCCAGCCTTTGAGCTGAGGACCTCTAGTGGAGGCTGTAGTAATACTCTTTCTGAACAGTAACTGTTGAGGAAAAAACATATTTCACATAGTATTTTTCAGGTACATTCCTTTGCTACTGTGATAAATACAGTAAAATTTCCTCGAGAGTATTGAAAAATGTACAACGGATTTTTGTTCACTTAGAAGATACCTAAAATAGAAGCTGCAGAGATGGTTCCAAGGGACTGGAGGCTGGTTCCTAGCCTACACTGGGCAGTTCATAACTGCCTGTAATTCTAGCTCCTAGGGACCTGATACCCACTGTGGCCTCTGTGGGCACCCCTACACACACGGCATATGCTCATACAGACAGACACATATACACATAAAAAAATAATAAAAACAAAACTTTTAAAAAGAGAAGATACCTGAAATACTAACTGGAGAATACTGCGTCTTCATGGCATTCAAAAACTCTGCAAGCCTTTCTCCTTCAGATAAATACTATGTAGAATGGCTGCACCTGCTAAGGATAATATAAATGTCCTACAGAAATCAACCAGTAACAGAACTCTGTTAACTGTAAATTGCAGCAATTATAAATAATGTATTTGTTATTCTTACAGTAAGTTTTAGGGAAAAAAAGAAATAAACTTTCAGGAGAAGTTTGCAGCCTTTGACCAAATACCAAGTGCCAGAGTCAGCATTTAATAGTACCAAATGGTAAACATTCTTCCTATCGGAACGCTGTTTTTCACAGCTCTCTGTGGAAATTATAGCGTGCAAAGCTTAGGCATGAGGAGTCAGGTGTTACCAACTCGAAATCTTCAAGTTACTGTTCAAGAAATTCAGACCCTGACACATGCATGAGTACATATGCACACAAGCTGAGGAGTTACATCAGGGCTTGGCTCAGCTGGGTATACAACCTCAGATCTTTATCTGAACTGAGTGTCATCATTTATTTTATTAATAAAACAGTTTTTCAGATTCCCTGAGAAATAACAGCTCTTTAGCTGAAAGACCTAGAATTGAAAGGCTAAGATTTTTTTTCTAACTTACACTGTTTTATACTACTCCTTATAAATCAGTAGATTACCAGAGAAGAGGGCCAAGATTTTTCAGAAAGCAGTGGGAGTACAGTGGCTAGACACCCGGATTTAGAGTCTCAGCATCAAGAGATTATTGGTCAGAAAGAAGAAACTGCCTTTCTTGCAGTCCTAAAAGCGGACAATGAAGTTGTCCATATTCAAACATGAATACCTTCATGGGGAAGCACGCCAATGAACATGTGAAATGCACAGAAATACTCAATCTCACATACACAAATATACTTAAGAAAGAGAAGTTTTATTAGGGCAATTTCACTTTATTTTTCCATACAGCAAAGTCAACTACTGCGGTAATAATAAAATAAGCATAAAACAAATTGCATCCCTAGACAAAATACATAATTTTAAGCAACTACAAGCAGAAAGTAAGTTGTGATTACATAATAGTAAAACCAAGCACTCGGTCCTTTCAGCAGATGAAAGCGGTAAGGTTGCTTCTAAGTGCAACGTTAGCCTCCAGCTGGGGAGAAGGCTGGGTACGGGAAGTCACAAACAAGTGCCCTTTGTCACATTTTGCTCTTTTCAGTGCTTCTGAGTTGAAAATTGAAACTGTGAAATTTGAACTTTTTTTCACCTGCTGAAAGAACAAGATCTACAGCAATTAAAAAACAATCACATAACAACTATCGCTACGGTGTGCTGTTTGGTTTGCCTGTTGATGGTTTAAATTTTGTGAGAGTCAATACTTATTCTGAAGGTTTCTTTTTGTGAACAATAAACCACTGAAATTGGCAGAAACTGATTTGAATAATATATGTCCTTAGTATAGTTCTTTCTCTCTTTTTGTGTTGAAGTTTTAAACATGCAGTAGTTTTGAAAAAAATGTAAGGAATATCGATCCATGATTTCACCTTAATGGTGAAGTACCTGCTATTTTTGGTAATGATCTTCAGGCAGATTTGGCCCAATGGAGTTTTTGTCAGTCACGAGATCTTGGAAGGATGGCATATCTTTCCAGCTGAAAAGATCCTGGCAAACTACAAGCTGTCCACAAAAAGCAAAGCAACATGTCTGAAGGGTATGGAGTGCTAACTCTGTGCCACTTTTGCAAGCAATTTTGCTCAGTCTGTCATTTTATTAGCCTTAACAAAACTCCTTGTAATTATAGACGTTTTTATTCAAAATAAGATCTTACTATTATACAGGTTTCTCTCTTTTGACTATATACAGAAGTGCAAAAAGTCAACCTTCTCTCTAGACTTTCCAACATGCTAAATTGCAGCATAATCAACCCTCAAGAGTTTGCACACACGCTAAAATTCTCATTACGTAAACTTTGAGTATTTGGATTATCAACAAAAAGTCCCTTGTTCTATTTATTGATTATGCAGCTTATTTATAACAAGGCCTGATATTCAGGGATTTCAAAAATATTAAACAATACTTTAACATTTGAAATGGATACAGTAGAAAATAAATTTTATTCTAATATCTAGGATCTAGATCTTCTCATAATAACTAATTACAAACAAAATAAATCATCAAAATATTACTCAATTGTCTGCCAGGATTGTTGCGATAGCAACAACTTAACTTCTTACTTAGCAATGATTATATATTTATAAGATATCCATATAAAAGATCTTTGTTCTTTTAATGAAAACTAGACAAGAACTAACAATGACTGACACTCTTACACTGTAATATTAAATCAGTAAAATAGAAATCATTTAGTTAACAATAATACGAATATTCATATGACACTACATGTAATTTAAAACTGAGTATGTTATGAAGGAAAAACTAATTTTTTTGTGTTTTGAAAAATTCATTGGTAAAATCTAATAAAACAATAGTCTATAAACTGAAATGGTATTCAACTGTTAATAGAAAATGAAAATCTAATAAATGTAAGAAATGAAAAACTACATTCTAAGAAGAAAAATATGTAATGTTCTATAATGTAACTAACTACAATAACATATGAAGTCACTACTACTCTCTTAACACGATTGAAATTACATTGGTATGGGTTCCAACCCGTAATGTAATAATCTAAGGCTTTAATAGATGTACAGTACAATCAGTAAAATCAACACATCAGTCTTATATTAGAAAGCATCTCTCTCAAGCATAAAAACTTGCAGTAAACTTGGAAGTATGGAAAGTTCTATAACTGAACTTTCACTTCTCCCATTCCATACTGTAACTACCAGTGACCTGGCCCCTACGTCAGCAATTTTTAGAACTGCCGAATAGAGCAAAAATATCCTTTACTAGCTGCAACATCCAAACCACAAAAAGGGAACTCCTTTGGATGAATCCATTCTTAAAAACTGAATGCACATCTATTTTTAAAATTTTTTAAAAGGCTTTCTAAGGCTATAAGCAGTTAATCTGAACAAAACAAAAGAATCACATATAAAATTCACCCATGTACTTAACCCACCTGATTACTAGGTTAATGAAACATTTCCCATTTTCGTATTTTGGTTTATCATGCATCTGATGACAGTGCTGCTTTCTTCTTTGTTTAGAGTCACTATTTTGAATGTGACTGTGATGAAGAGTTTAAGCAAATGTGAAACCATTTCTGCAAAGCATTTATAGTCTTTTGACTTTTGACAGAGGCTATAAATAGAAGCAAAATAATTTCCTCAAAACATTTTTGTTATTGTGTCTCAGAAATGGCATATCCCTTTTGAATAATATGTTATACAGTATAGTATGCATAAATATTACACTACGATGCATTAAAATAATTTTATATATCTATTATATATATATCTCCAGTATGTGTGAGTCTGTCTGTATTGAGTTTGTGTTGTGCTGTCTATTGTTACTGTAAAGTTTAATTGGCCATTTCTGAGACAGCTTTGGTTTCAAAGAAAAAGAAAAAGAAAAAGAATGGTGCCCTTTGATTGATTAGTTCTAGCAAATAAGCAACAAAATGTGGCTCTGAAAACAATAACACTGAAGAAATAATACTCTAATTTGATGTACAGTCTATGGCACTTCATGAGAATCCTTAACAACATGGTACTTAAAGCCATGATGTGCTTTAAAATATACACAGTTGTGGTTTTGCTTGGCACATTCATCTCTGTCAGATCCCTCCCTCACCACGTCTTACAATCTATTACATTAAAAATATTACTCTTAAACAAAAATGACTGTGCATGCACTCTCTTTATCTATAATGGCAATTTTAAATACAAGGTGCACCTTTGTTATTTGTAAACCTTGAAAGAAATAAACTTATTTTTAAAAAATTATATCTTGGTCTACAGACGTACCAATACATAATAGAATCATGGTTACACCATAGTCTGTCTTTTCAAGATGGCATGAATATATAGGAAACTAATTAGGTATGCATATTTTAATGCATAACTCTGTGCTAGAAAAGACAATGTTGTTCTTTTAGATAGGAATATCACCTCAGCACAAATACCAATTAAATGTACAAAGTGTGTAGGCAACAGTGTGCAGCGGATTCTCATGTTGTCTTTTCTTCTGGTTAACATGCAATATGTGGATGTCTTGTGGCTGAGGGATTTATTTTTGTGTGTGTTGCCTGACGGTATATACAATATGGCTAATGACGTCATCCTTTACTCTCACCAAGCACACTGTCCTTTCCTCTTTGTATGATCTACAAGGGAGAAAGAGATGGTCTTTGTTAAAACAGAATAATTTAAAGTGATTCCAAATACCTAGTTAATATACATATATGATGCATATATAAAGTACGCCAAAAGAACTCTTAAAATGCAAAGTGCTTATTCTCTACATATTGCCAATTGTTTAGAACCATGAGCCTTTTCATCAGAGCTGTTTTTTTTTCCCTCTCTCTTTTTTTGAGACAGAGTCTTACTTTGTAGCCCTGGCTGGCCTGAAACTCAATATGTAGACCAGCCTGGTGTTGAACTCAGAAATCTGCCTGCTTCTGCCTCCTGAGTGCTGGGGAAAAAGGAGTATGCCATATGCACAGCCAGTACTGCTTGGAGAGAACTTACAAAAGGGACAAAAATCAGCTTCAGTAACTCAGGACTGCAGCATGTGTGGCTCCTCAGACAGTCTCAGATCTGATCTTTCTTAAATAGCTCTCTAATTATGTCCATCCTTCTCTCTACTGTGGGCTCTGCCTGTGTCTAGCTCTTGTTCTGGCTTATATACCATGACCTCTGACCTGGTTTTCTGCTATCTGACTTGTCACACTGTCTCTCCTGCTAGGCCATTACTTTCCCTTCTCTGTATAACGCCTTCACTGTCCAAACTGTTTCTTTTATGGCTGTTGAGAAAAGTAGCTCCCCATTTCTGTCCAAAGTTCTCTGCCATAATACTCTGTCTTGAGATGGCTCACATAAGTATGTTGTTGGCATGGTAACTGAACAAAGCAGCACCAAAAGCTCACTTGTAAATATGCTAATGACCAAGAACCATCATTGACCCTAGTGAGCATGTCCAGCTTTAAATGTTTGGCTCTTTCTAAACAAATAAACAAAAGCCGGTAACTGCCATGCTTCCAAACACATTATAAATTAAATTTGTATATAGTCAGAAAACACATATCTAGGAATGACAAATAGCCACCTCTGCAAGTACTCAAGACAATGTTTCCAAAGGCAAATATAAGACGTTCAAGCCCTTGTGAATAACAGGACCATTTCAGAAATCAGGGACTGCTAAGCTAGCTACCCTGAAGGACTAGCTTCAGTCACATGCAGATGCCTGTCCAAATACATGTGAGCATGCATACATAGCATTATCTAAAGCTAAACCCACTGCTCCCTAATGATCTTGTACATGGTGATGTGTGGGGTGAGGTAGGTATAGTCTCACGTAGGAATTAGCGAAACAATACTTTCAAAAATTAATGATCTCTGCAAGGGGTCACTAGATTACTGCCTGTGAGTCAAATCTGGTCTACTGTCTACTCTGAAAACAAGAATTCTATTATGACACAACCATATCCACTCACTTATACATTCTCTGGCTGTTTTCATGCTAAAGTGGTAGAGTTGTAGCACAAACTAAATTTCCCCACAGCCAAAAGCAGCTTACCTTTTGGCCTTTAACAGTGTTTGTCAGTCACTAACTCATGTCTTCTAATTACTCTTGTCATATTTTAAACATGGATGCATTTATTTACAATGTGAAATTTAAAACCCCAAATATGTTATCCCTAGGTACTTTGTATTTATTTACTTATTTATTTATTTAATTAATTAATTTATTTTTGGTCTTTTTGAGACAGGGTCTCCCTGTAGCCCCAGCTGTCCTGGAACTCACTATGTAGACCAGGCTGGCC
>NW_008330327.1:1046043-1052622 GCF_000622305.1 Nannospalax galili
TTTTTGGTCTTTTTGAGACAGGGTCTCCCTGTAGCCCCAGCTGTCCTGGAACTCACTATGTAGCTGGTCTTGAACTCACAGAGATCGGCCTGCCTCTGCCTCCAGAGTGCTGGGATTAAAGGCGAGTGCCACCATGCCCAGCCTTTGTATTTATTTTTAAGTGATGTTAACATACTTATTTTAAATATGTCTTATAAAACATCATCCATCTAGTATTTTTTCTGAATTTTGCAGAAGCTTACATGTTATAAAATATTTATCCTAAAGGCCGACCACAGACATGCAGTGATATTACATAAGGAACTTACTGTTTAGTGACGACAACTCTACATCTGGGTAACATACTTGTGGCTAGTCAGATGTTCGGCAGATATTATGGGTATCTAGCAAATAAGAAATTATTTAATGAATGATCCATGCAAGCAAGCCAACCGTCAAACAGATGAAGACATCTTAATATTAAACTTTTAAAGAGAAGTGAGATTTAGCTGTGAGGTGACAGTCCTCATCTGGTCACCATGACAGTAAATTAATGTAAACACGAATGTCAGAGAAGCAACTCATTGCTTTTAATCTTCGTGTTAAATACTATTCTACAACTGTTCCGAGTACTTAGGAAGTAAGGAAGTACAGCTACCACAAAGTCATGCAGAGCAGCCACTGAAAGACGTCCTTTTTGTTGGCCTACACACACGCACACACACTCACCCCGGTGCTTTCAATTATTTAGCAATGATACAGAAATCAGAGTGGGAAACATCTGGCCTAGTTTTATGCAACCAAATTTCTAACATTTCGTTCAAATTAGGGTGTTTAACATTTTTTTCCCAAAATTAAAGACACCAGGTACAAATTAAGAAATAGCAGTTCAGAAAGAACTGAAAGAGCACAAGGTCGCTCCTGGAACACATTGCTGAACCCTGACTTGCACATCTCATTGTCCTTTAAACAGGCAAGAGAATCAGAGAACATGAGAGCAAACAGAACAGGAAACCAATACATTGCTCACTTATTTTCAATAATCTCAAACACTAAGACATCAAATATGTGATTTGATTCTCTTTCAACACCCAATTAAGGGCACTGCTCTGGAAGAGGCAGCCCCAGGGATGAAGACTAGCAGAGGCCCTGAGGGTTATCCCAGTGACTTGTTTCCTGCTGTGTGACCCTGGGCAAGGCAACTAGCTACTCTGTGTTTAAGCTTTATCTAGACCATGACACTAAACCCATTTCAGAAAGGCTGATGGGATAGCCATGAACTCACTCACATACAGGAAGGCATTTTTTGTTTTTGTTTATAAATTTAGATATCCTATACTGATTCAAAGTACTATCAGTACAATTCACAGTCTGGAGTGGATATTAACAGGTGTCCCTTCAATTTGCATTTCTCAGCTGAAATTTTACACAATTTTAAAGCTTTGGCAAATGGCACGAAAATGTGCTCCAAGCATAATGAAGCTTCTCATACCATTTTTTTCCTGCTGCTGCAGGACAGGATGTTGCACCCAACAGTGTAGAAGCATCAAGGATGGGGCTGTCGAAACATACCAAGGACCTTCAACACCAATCGATGCAGATGAAGGGCCAGCTATAAACTTCTGCATGCATGCAGGCTGCATTTTGTGGCATCAGCTATTTCCAGCATTGCTAATATACTGTAGGCATATACATATGTATGTATATGCAGATATAATATATGTGTGTATATATATATATATATCCATTGCCTTTTCTTCGGTTGTAATATAGTACGAAGACCCAGGAATTATGCATGAAATGGTCACAGCACAATGCAAAAAGTAAAGTGTCCCCTACAACCCAGGTGGCCAAGGGCATGTTGAAATCTGCTTTGCTACAGTTGTGCTTACACCAGCAATTCCATAGTCATACATGTACATATGTGAAAGTCCAGCATTACTGATCTGCACCAGAAATGAATTTCATTGAATCCATTAAGATATTTCTGTCAAGAATTACTCACTACCATGCCACATATGCACAAGCTAGCATTCTTGTAAATGAGTCTTATGTGTTAGCATAAATCCAAGGCTATTTTGACAAGCTCTGAAAAACTAGTGATTCTTTGCCAAGAAATGTTTAAGGCTCGTCTGAAGCTTTAAAATAAATCCATTTGGCATTACGTTTTTAAAAAAATTTAATGGCTAGACTAACAGCTGAAGGTTCGTCAATAGAACACCACACAGTGAAAAGACAAGGTGGGAGCCCCTTACGGCAGTGGCTACTACTCTCTTGGCTCTTAGCTGGTCTGCCTGTCCCAAGGGACACGATGTTGAGCCCCATCAGACAATGGTTCTTTCTAGACTTACTGGGCTCCATTTAACATCGGCCAGTGAGTCATCTGAAACCTGGCTTCTCTCCTTTCCTACACTAGCAACCTTACTGAACTCTGCTTCACAACAGATTATATATCAACGGAATCTATATAGTCAAGTTCAAACTTCTTTACAGAAATGTAATTTTAATGAAACCAGTGCTTTCTAGAACCATTTTTAAAAGGATCAGAAAATGCTGGTAGGATAAAAGTCAGTTTTCAAAATTTAAATATCTTAAGTGACCATTTCATTTTACAGTCATTCTTCCAAATTATAAAACTGAAATTTAAGTAGATTCCTTCTATTCAAAAGAATTCTGCATAATTGTTACCCTCTATAACTGTCAGTTTTCCATACATGATTGTTTTCTTTCCAAATCTCCACCATTTGTGCAGAATAATTATAGAAAGGAGAATACTTAGCAATTTTTCACTTAAACACTGAGAAAGTTAAGAGATGCTGTGTACAAACCTAATTTATTCTGAATAAGCAATCTTAAGAATTTCATAACAAACTCTATTTACAAGAATTTCATAACAAACTCTATTTACAAGGTCATTTGTGGCATAGGAATACATTTACTATTTTCCTTTTTACTAATAATTTAGATAAGAACTGAGAAACCAGATATTCAAAATGCTTTTAATAATAACCTTATAATTGCCTCCATTTTTTGGTTAGCAAAAATACCTATGCAATTGGAGAACAAATGAGAATTGCTTGTGTAAATATCAGTTTAGTAGCTTCAGAAATGGAGCTGCGACAACTTTGGAGCACTTATAAATGGCATAAAAGCAATCTGCTGCTCATCATAGAGAGAATGTGTAGGCCAACAAGAGGTATCTTTGAAACCCCATGCTCATGAAAGCACCCTCTACAGCTCTCACGTACACACGATTCCCACTGGGCACAGTGAGAGATCCATGTGCGTTAAGGCTGTTGGATTGAGCCCTAGTAAGAGTTGGTTTTTAAGAAACAAAGCTGTAAATTAGCAAACCTGGTTGGCTGTGGCTGTTGCAGCGAAGGGAACACTTGTGGCAGATGTTGTTGCTGCGGACACAGTGGCTGGCGTAGCACCGTGCACCATGGGAACTTTCGGAGGGAAAATCATATAAGCAAACATACAGAAGAGTGTAGCAATATGGAAACCATGGCAACATGGAGGAGATCATTGGGCATGGTATTTATCATAGCAAAAGCCATGTGACAGGACATCATCACCAGCGAGTGACATGCAATCACAGCGCAAAGCAGGACAACATTCCAAGGAGAGAAGGGGAAGGGGATGAAAGAGAAAAAAAAAGGGGAAAAAGCTTGTTACCATTAATTCAAGAAAACTGACATAAACAGGCTTAATTTGCTAAGTTAAAAACAAGAATTTTATATAATGTTCATAGGCATTCAAAATCTAAACCAAAATACAGGTATTTACTTTATATTTACAATTACCCATTGAATAAAAGTTCCTTTTATCATTAACTATTATGAAAATATACAATTATTACTTTTATGAAATAGATTTGTTTTTACACACCAGAACTCATAGTCCAATCAAAATCCACCAAAGGTGACTAAAGGAAACTGTTGTGTGTGAAGAAAACATTTACATGGGTCCATGTCAATTAAATAGAAAATGGCATTTAATTGACAGGTGTTAGTAAAAAGGAAATGGACTTGCCCAATAGATACAAGTTAAACTTAGCAGTGGATTTTGAGGGGCTGTGAGGAGCACCGTAGGTTTAAGGTAATCAAGAAACAAAGCTGCACCTACCAACACTTGTAGCGGGCGTCATGCACAATATTGAGCCTGCCCATCATGCATTGCAACAGGAAGGTGGATTTGAAAAGGGAAAAGAATTAAAACATCCCATCACACGTGTAATTAGGAAATTCATTTGAACAAAGAAGAAAAACTGTTATTACGGAACAGTGGCATGTAACCGTCAGCACAGTCAAATCATACAAGAGCACAGTGATCAATTAGAACCAGTCTCAGGTGAAGAATAAGAGGCCAGTTTAACTGTGTGCTGGTATACTTTGTTTATCTTAATTTTTGCCTATAAATAGGATATTGTGGAAAAATTTCAACCTGATTCTTTTAAAAGTAATTTTGTCATCTATTCTGTTTTAATCTGGTTTCTAGCCATCTGGCTGCTTGGTTATTTCTGACTCTGACACAGGAATGTCTGAACATTTTCTATAGTTTGAGCACATGTTGAATAATTAAAGATGGTATTTAATATTAAAATGTTACATTGCTCAATGCACAATATTGACTGAACAGTGTAACGAAACCAAAACATTCCCTTTAATTCCAGGGTTTCATTTCTCTGATCACTTTACTAGCAACCTTACAGACAGAAAAGGTGTTGTGACCATCCAGAAAGGAACTTTATTCAACAAAGTGCATGAAAAGAAAGTGGAAGGTCTTCATTTCTTTAGCTTAGAATTCAAATGTAGACAAAGTATTATAGGGGAGAATGGTTTATTTGAAATCTCAAACTGGCTTATTGGGCAGGCATTTGGCACATGAGGATGATTTTTCATTTCGGGTTTAGACCCTCAAGACTTCTTAAAAGTAGCAAATGTCCTACAAAAACTCGAACCAAGATTGGCCAATTAGATTTCAATAAAAACTTAGTGGGAGATAACAAGGATGCACACATCACATACAGGTTAGCATTGATGTTCACAATTGCTGACCATGAGAAGTAAAAATTAATGTAACATACATAGCTCTGTTTTTTTTCTGACATATAAATACTGAAAATCTATTTTTACCAATTACAGACCACTTTCACATATGGAAAACTACTGTTCTTTCTATGAGATTATTTTAGACTTCTGGGTTTTAAAATATCAAATGGTTTTGCATTTCTATCTAAATCCCTGAATTTTGGCACATCCTGTTTTAATACTAGCAGCATCTGGGATGAACATTTGCTAGAAAATATCTGCCAACTGAGTCTTGTCAGAGATGGTCTTACACAATAAACTGCCATTGAGAAACTTAACTGAAACACAAATTACTCAACTGGCATTGCTGGTACAACTGCAGTTAGTCTGTTATCACAACTGGACAGTGGGCACAGAGACAGATTTAACTCAGGAATGGAGCTAGGGAAGCATACTTGCAGGTGAACTAATACTCTATTGGCAGGCATTAGTTCAAACATTTGAATACATCTGTAATTTGATGGTACTTCTATCAAAGAATTGTGAAAGGCAATAACAAAACAAACCAAAAGTAATAACGAATTTAGACACAATGGAGCAAGCAAAATTTAATACTGGGTCTACTTTTTGTGAAAGCTTTACCCTCTAAGGGCAGATGGAATGGGAAAGAAGATGTGAAAAGTTAAATGAAAGTATAAGGTGATATTTAAGGACTATTAAAGCCAGCTTAAATATTATACAAGTTACAGGTTTTAAATTTATATATTATGCTGCTACAATGTGCCTACTGTGGTTCATTCATGCATAATTAAGCCTGCACGTGCTGGAACTGAGTTCACCTTATACCTTGAGGTTTGGTGATTGAATTTTGGTTTGCATTACCTTCCTCACTACCATTGTAACCAATGCACACAGCTTCAAGAGGGATTTGTAGCAAATAAACATGAGGCAGCAATGAAGACACTAGACGGGGTGCAGTAATTCACAATACACAGACAGTGCTGTAGGACCCTCTTACCACACACAAAGCATTCCTGAAATGACCGAAGTATTTGTCTTTACTTCAAATGGGGTGATTTGCTAACAATGATCCACAAAGAGCCCATTTAAATGTTTCCTCAATTTTCAGCACTAGACAAAATTTAAGTGAATGTATAGGTCAATTTCTAATTTTGTCTACAAAGATGTTTACATAGCAGAATGGTGTTTTTCTGAGGAATGTGTTATTAATCACATTACTTTTTAAATTAAAATTTTAATTATCTGTGTGAAGATACAATACAAGAAAAATAGGATGGTAATTCATAAGGGAAACTCGTGCATAGTTAATAGTACTTAAAGATAATGGAAAGAAGTAGGAGAGAAAGAGTTATAATGAAAGATCTGGCTGGAAGGTGGAATTTCCATATAACAACTTGGGCCTATTTAATTTCTAGTAAAAAATAAAAAGCTAATTTAAGGCAATCTAAAAATAATGAAAATGATTTTATTACTCAAAGCTCACAATCAATTAAATCGCTGAACCTGATACTCAAGTAAGCAATAACTTCCTTATTGTCATTAAATA